>NC_052121.1:6980046-7083979 GCF_012273895.1 Zerene cesonia | reverse complement strand
GTATATATTTAACAAAAGTATACCTGTTTACACCTGGCTGACATTAGGTTGCGGCCAAGTGAGAGATGGCACCTTGAATTTTTTCGGTATCTCACATTTCTTTCTAATGAAATATATCTTTTAACAATTACAAGTGAACGTGATAGTTCAATAAATAAATAATTGATTACATTTTAATTGGAATTAATTGCGGCCAAATTTGGATGGGCACCTTTGCGGATCTGCATTGGTTTAGTTATTAATATTGATAAAAATTATATTTTATTAATCAAACATATGAACGTATAAATCACGCGGCCGGATCTTAGACCATATCGTGTTAATAAATTAAGTTTCAAATTAATTATTCACCTATTTTTGGCATGTTACAAATGCAGTCTACTTCAGTTTAAAAAATAGTTTTTAACAGTTATAGCTTATAGCACCGTTTTGTGTTCTGATAATCCAGAACTTATCGCTTACCGGACCATTATGCCGAGGGCTTTTCTATGTTTTTTTTTTAAATTTTCCATATAAAAAACTAACAGAACTATTGACAAACTTACCAACATCATTCTGAAAAGCCGGATGTTCTGGCAGTGACCTATGCAAATCCCTCTCAATCTCATCATTGGCCTGGTTCTTGGAAGACAGTGCTTCCTTCACCAGCCTCTCGTACAACCCTTTGTTCTGGACCTTCTGCAGGATGGAACCGGAGAACACACTCCACAGTTCACCTCGCAAAGACTCTGGAATCCCTTTTACTACAAGTTCGCTACCTTCTGTGGTACGATACATGCTTACCCCCCGGCCTACTTCTGCCATGTGGTCCTCCCATTGCTTTTCCTGCGAAAATAAACACCTTATTAGACTCGTGTGCGTAATTTTATTGCTTTAAACATTTTGGGGATTAGCATTGTATGTGACAGCATATTTTCTTCTTTATTTCATCGCTTAATTTTATGAATCCACAGCTGTACAAAGTTCAACACGAAATTTAGTGCCAAAACAATAAAAAATTTCTGCTAATATAGAAGATTTGATGGACACCAAAATTTTTAAAATAAGAATTTTTCTGTGACAGAATTTATTTTGCTATTTTTTTAATAAAGCAAAAAAATCAAGACAGTACATAGTTTCACAGTATTACCCCCACCTTTTTCTGTTGTATCTGCTTTATGGAAGACGTCTGGTGAGTCTTGAACAGCGTCATGAGGGGGGGTTGGGGTGTCCACTCCCCCTCCTCCCGCCCTGCCACCGCCTTCACCCCTTTTTCCCTGCACATATCACTGTCAATCGACACTTTTAAATGGGATATAAGTTGCTTACTAGAGCTATTCCCAACGCTGTTAGTGGTGATTGTGATGAGTTAGGTCCCTCGTGATGATCCAAGTTAAATGTATCTTCAATTGAACGAGATTGCCGGTAGCTATAACTTACAACGCAACACTGTTAACTGTTAAGTTGTTTTAATTTAAACAACTGGTTATAACTTACTGTTTAATGATTATATTATCAACAAAACTGGTATGCTTTGCGATCGAACTAATAATATAAACGTCAATAACTTTTATAAGTGAATGACATATCAAACGTTATTTGAAAAATACGTTTTACTTTTTGTATTTTAATAACTTTTTATTCATATAACTCTTAAATACTTTAAATACAAACATTATTTCTTAACTAAGATTTTTTGTATGAATTATCACCTATGACGTCACAAAATGGTGTTAAAACGATAGGATCGATACGACCGTTCTAAGTTGTTAAAATCGAATTCAAACTAATAAAGCAAAAAAAACTAAATATAAATTTCATAAATTATATACTAAGCTATGTATATTCTGAAATTGACAACATTACACAATATTAAGTTACTTGTTTTTTATATTAATCAAACTAGAACAATAAGAACTGTACCTATTTTTGCCTTTGTCAAAATTTTAAAAAATGTAGAAAGCGTAAAATTCATACGGCCAGGAATACAGCTTTTCCTGAGCAAGTAAATATTTAAAGAAATAATACTGTAATTACTGTAAATGTCACAATAATATACTTAAGAACCTTTTTTTATATCTGGTCCAAATTTAACATAAGAATATCTTAGTTCTACTTATATATGACGTCATTCACATAATTTTTCGTTTTAATTTATTTTCTAATAAAATATGCAACAAAAAAAAATTCACAATAGCAAAATAAGAAATGTTGTTATCATGGGTTTATAAAAAATTAAATGTTTTCAATTGGATTATTAAATTGCAAATCAGTATATGAGTGAAATTTCGTTAATTACAAGTACATACTTGGGTAACTTAGCTAGCAGCTCCGATATCTTGTGAACAAGGAAGTCTCGATCCGCAATGTTGCCGAACAGGAAGCTGGTGTGGTATGACGTGGTGATGAGAATGCTCCCAGACTCCCCAGAGCCTCCAATCCCACCAGAATCTGCCTTCTCAACTTGGTACACATTCCGGAGTGGTATTGTCACACGGACTAAGTTTGATACCTGTGAATGATGAATATTATAATAATATAACTTAACAACTACTAATATGATAAGAAATTATTAACAGCACTAATTATAATATCTATTCTAGTTAATACAAATTAATTATTTTTTACATGGAGATAAATTATAACTTATTATATTAGATTTTTTTTTCTAGAACCATAGTAGCTGTTTATCAAATAGATACATTTCAGGATGATAAAAATTATTTTTTAAAAATATTTTCATCACTATCAATATTTTTTCTTTAGTTATTTATTTTCGAACATACATACCCGACTATCGAAGCAAATGAAATTCTGTGACAAGTACAATCGTCCATAGTTATGACGTTTATTATAAGGAGTCCACAAAGTACACTCTTCGGTACCATCCAACTTCTCCGTTTGAGGCAACCGGAATCGTAACGTGTACAAATTTGATTGCTTCCTTGCATCCAAATCTCGTTTTAAAAAGGAAGCTTTCTTTGGTACGTTTTTACTGAGTTTTGTTAATAATTCCTTGTCTATATTAAAACTGCCAGACTTGTCATCTATCAACCTAAAATAGTATGTAGGTATTATCCTATATCCTTCTTACTAATATTATAAATGCGAAAGTTTGTAAGGATGTGTGTGTGTCTCTAACTCATTCACGCAAAAAGTACTGAACCGATTGCAATGAAATTTGGTACGTAGACAGCTGGACAATTGGAATAACATATAAGAAGTTTTTATCCCAATATTCCTACAGAATACGGACTTACGCGGATGAAACCGCGGGCGCAGCTAGTTTTTCATATTTAATGGATACAATGTTGCTTATCACTTGTATATTTTATTAGACTAATTGTCATGTTCGGTTCGTGATGAGTGTTAGTGATATAAATAACAGAAATAGACTGTAATCATAGAGAACAATGTTGTAGTAATAGAACTGGATATTATAAAATTTATTCAATAGAATATTATAAATTGTAAAACACTATTTCCAACTCCATTGGTGTTATAGCTTATTGTTTACTGTAAATATTTCTATTATTTTTAAGCTCTTTTCCTATGTGAACCACACTTCGTCTAATTATACATAACATTGGCATTATGGGTACTAACTTGTCTCCTAACGTTTAAAATAAAGACAGCTGTTATTAAAAAGTACTTACTGTTTCATTGCTATGTTAGCCAACTGTTGCATCAAAGCGAATGTCTCGTTTTTCTTCAAGAACATAGTAAAATGATGCTCCCCGTCTCTTGTGACAACTTTAATAGAGTCGGGAAAGAGAAGGCTGTTGGTTTTCGCGAGTTCCGTGACATCCGCCCATCTTATTTTCAAGGTTGTATTCCGGCCAAATATGTACGAATAGAAGCACATGTAATGCACTGACAGATACATCCATCCCTGTCTTGGCATCTTTCCTTTCCAGTAGCTGAATGAATTCAAAAATATTTTTTATAAAAACAATAACTTTTCAATAAGTCCATGTTAAGGCGAGAAAGCCAAACATCCTTATAATATATACTACATTACTTATGACAAGGATGCAACAATGTGCATCATTGAAGATCTAAGAAATCAAAAATCTATTAAAATCAACCAAAGTTTGAAAGTGTCCATAGTTTTCACAAAAATCAAGACAATTCTAGGGTTTAAAAAAGGTATATCCCATGAATGAATAGAATGTTTACACACATAAAAAAAAAATTAAATATGTTTGTCAGCTATTAATTATCTTCATCATCATGCCGAATATGACGCCAATGAAGGGACAATGGCTGCCTATGATAGCTCAGTCTACACCCATCATAAATAAAGTATTACCAAGTCAATATAAATTCTATGGAGCATTGCTGCTGAAATGAGCTTTTCTACAATCAACATTCAACATATAATAAACTCTACGAGCAGAACTTGAACAATAAATTGTAATTAAATAAAATCATAAAATATACAATAATAATAAAAGGAAAGTGTTGAAATTTAATGACTGTCAAGTCATGACATGAATATAAACAATAATTGCTTATGAATCAGAAAGCTGATTCATTGCCTATTGGTTTGGTATACAAATTATATAAACAATGGCCATCTAGTATTACAGCATTATATTGACAGATTAGTATAAAATACAGGGTTAAATTTTTTGTTTCATAGTTTTCAAATCCTTTATGAGAGATATTTTCAAAGAATTTACAAAAACAAAACTAAAAGTGTAGACAAAATTCTATTGCTTAGGCGGGATCATGGGTGGCCGATACGTCAGAATCTCAACCCAATTAAAAATTTCTTCAATATTGTATCTACACAAAACCATTAAAATTTTGGTAAAGTACAACAAATTATTACTATGACATGTCCCTTCATTTGCCCATGAGAGACTTAATTGTAAGTTTGACAGATTACAAATGGCAATACTTAAATAATGTCTATTTTTATATACATAGTATACTGCTTACATATGTGTGCAAGTAGCATTATAAAAGTACTTTTAAATATTTAAAAATACAATGGAAAAATTTTATCATGAGGCGGAGTAGTAATTTCATCAATAATGAATTGTGTAAGTGTAAGAATAAGGTCTTAAAATATTTTAAATTAATATCAAGTTACCTGCAGGAGTAGTAGCATACAAGTTTTTCATCTTTGGGCATTCCAAATCTTTGGTGAAAGTCATAATCCACATTTTTATAATTAATTGTGTCTTCATCTAAAAACAAGTCATAATTGAATTTCATTTTTAATCATAGTAATAATAGAAAATCCCATGTCACAATTTTAGTTACCAAACTCCTCCGAAATGGCTGGACCGATTCTTATGAAATTTTGTGTGCATACTGGGTATGTCTCAGAATCGACAACATATATTTTTCATACCCCTAAATGATAAGAGTAAGGCAGAGCAGTGTTTGCTGGGTCAGTTATTATTGTTATAAAAGTGATATTAATACCTTCAGTAAAATTGTCTTGTTCAGTAGCAATTATAGAATTTATTTTACAACAAACAAATTCTGTAACTTCCTCTTCAGTATCAAATGAGTGTAGGGTAGGACAAACATTCTCAAATAACCATTGCCAGTCTTGTTTTATTTCTTGTTCCGTTAATGCTGTTGCTATCACTGGAAATTTTTTTAAATATCTGCTTTACAATATAGTACTAGTAAGAATAATAACAAATTTATCAAATAAAATACACATGAATAAACAGGGATCATAACAAATATCAAGATAACAGTGTCTTATTTTTAAAATTAATCAACTGTGTTACTAAAATTTTATGCAATTTTATTTCTTTACCGTAATAAATTTCAGAATTTGGTGTCTGGTGTAATATTCTGTATGGCGCTGGTTTTGTATCTCGCACACTATCTAAAGTACCCACTAAAAGCGAAGATAGACCTTTAGATTTTCCATGGCCTTTCCTCCTTTGCAGCACAAAATATAATGATGTCTCGTCACAATCCCTATGAGAAAAAATATGGTTTGTAATGTACGTCTAACATCTCAACAACACAAAGTATACACAATAAAACGCAAAAGGTATAATTTGAATGAGAAGTTAATTACCACAGTGCACTCTTTATAAAAACCTCTTGAGGTTTAACCCACATGTTCACAATCTCACTATGACAGGAATATTCTAATTATTCTTTAGATATAGAATCTAACCATCTTCAATCATCACAAGTACGTAACATTATTTAAAAGCAGTAAACTGTAAAGCAATATAAACATACAGTGAAAGCAAAGATGTAAGAACCGAGCAAAGACAATTTTTTCATTCCCTGTTGACAGTGTGACATTGACACTATTGACAGATTCAATAAATCTGTATTGCCTTTGATAACAATTTTAGTACTATGTAATTACCCCTCTTCAGAATCGACAGTGTTGGCTCATCAAACGATCATAAATTATTGCGAGCATTATCCATCAGCAATTATTATTATACATATTGCAGTATGCTATTTTTGCAGGACTGAGCCATTATTTTAATTTATTCGATAAATGAATTAGTATAAAAATATAGACCCCTAATAAGGTCATACTGATATCGATTTACGGCAAAAATCGACGATCTATTGTTGGGCCAACGCCGTTGACTATGAAGAGGGCCCATTATCGTATCCTACTTCCTACAAATTTTATAAATGCGAAAGTTTATAAGGATGTGTGTGTGTTTGTTGCTCTTTCACGCAAAAACGACTGAACCGATTGCAATGAAATTTGGTACGTAGATAGCTGGACAACTGGAATAACATATAGGCAATTTTTTATCCCGATATTCCTACGGGATACGGACTTACGCGGGTGAAACCACGGGGCGCAGCTAGTACACTATATATGCCAATCACTGGCCATTGTGAAACCTACGCCTTCACACACAGATCCAACTATTTTGCTATATGTCGGATAGTAAATAAAAAACCATGTAAAAGACAAAAGTTTTAATAACCTACTTTGTTAACGGGGCACATTCAAACCTAACACTGTACCTATGAATATAATTCTCGCGTAACTCTGGGTCTCATTTGAAGTCAATATGTATATTATAATTCCATTAATGCAAGCTTTTTACCGAAGCAAATTTTATGTTTAATAAAATAAAAAATAGAAAAAGAATAAGGTTCGTTAAATTTCGTCATTTCGATGGGAACATTAATTTTTAGGACTTTTTGTGGTTGGACATGTTGTTAGTCTAAAAATTGTATTTTAATAACAGTCAGGTGTTTTTATAATGGTATATATTAAGGATATTATGTTGTTTTAATGGTGCTTTTCCTTTTCAGCATTTCTTCTTTGTGTTTCAGCCCAACTCCTTTTATTTTCTTCAGAATTAACAATATTGTGTATTTTAGAAATTAAATAAAAGGAAATTACAATTGAAGGAGGATAATACATCCAAATAATGTTATATTTAAGGTAGTAAAATATTGGGAATTGAGCTATTTTGGCCGACATTGTATATGGAAATTTCATGTGTCTTCCCGATTTCCTGAAAACAGGAAAGAACTTATATCATAGGAAATAGATAAAACTATATGATTGTTATTAACAAAAACTAAACCGCCTTCAAATTGTCTGACCTAGACTAGGGAATACATGGAGAGCCCTTTCAAATAAGAAAAAATTAATTAACAAGGTAACAAACACAAACAAAATACAGTAGAATTGAAAAAGATGGAGGTGCTTTTTAAGTCGGAAATAAGAGAAATGACAGCTGTTGAAGCTTTTTTAAATGTCATCAAAAAAATGTCCTCTTTCCTGACTCTTTCACTTACACTGGACATTGGCGCAGTCCCTCTGTTGGGTGAAGCCATTAACAGAGTGAAGAAGAAGAAGAAATATATTTTACCCGGGTATTATTCCACTTTCGCGACATGCCTGTTCTACTTTTTCGTAAAATGCCCGTAAAATATGTGGAAACATGTCTGTCTTAACTAAAATCTCTATTTTCCCAATGTTTTATGGTGTGATTTTGACCGTTTGACACGATGTCATACACATAAAAATTAAAAAAAATATGCATAAAACAAACAAAAAGTTTTCAAATATTAGTCTTTATAAAAAAACAGTCATGATAATTATTTAAAACATAGAAATAAATATAATTGAAATGAGAATAGAACACATTGGAAAAGATAAGCACGGGGCAAAAAGGGCTTTTTTTAGATAATATAGTTCCTACATCTATGGCCTTTTTGTTCTTTTAAATTTCATTCATTCTGAAGGTGTAAAAACATTACCATGGTAAATTTTATCAGAAAACGTAAAAGCACCCAAAAGGGTGATTTTAAACGGAAAATAGTGCAAAAAATAAATTGATATTGAATATATCCACATAACATTCACACCACCACTCGAAGAGGAAAACATCGTGAGGAAACCAGAATATTCAAGAATCAGACAGTATTATATTAGCAAAGTATTTTAATATCAGAAAAAGATTTAACTCGGTGTTCGCTGCGAGTTATTAAAATAGTGTTGCCAAATATTTAATCCAAATGCCCCAAGAAAGGGATTCGGAAAGTATGTATGAAAATGTCTATAGAAAATACAATTTCATTGGATGTGGATGTGTACTTCATACGTGTCGCGGACTTTAGTAACAGCCGATTGACAAGTGTCTAACGTCAATGTCATAATGATTTTTGATTGCCACCTACTTTCGGACCTAAATTGTCATGAATGATCAATTATTCATATTTTCTGTTATTCACCTTAATTTGTCTCTGTAATGATCGATTCTTAGTCGTTGCTTGAATAACAAACTTAGCGGGACATTCCTCGGTTAACTCCCGTGTTGATAAAATTGTAACTACTTTGTTTATTATAGTAGCTATGAACGACAACGAAAAAGATGAAGCTGCGAATTTGGTACGTTAAATTCAATAATGCAAGTGTCACGAATTGAATATTAATTGAGTGTTAAAGTGTGATTGTAATTTGCATTCATTGTGTACTTTTAGAAAGAGGAGTTTGAATGGGTTCTTCGTGAAGAAGTCCATGCTATATTACATCAGCTTCACACCGTATTAGTGGTAAGTGTGAACACATATTATTATTCATTATCGTCTCCTTGAGAAACGGGAAACATTTTCCATACATAAGCAATAGCATATTTTCATTTAGTTCACAGAAATAATACTAAACTATTGTTTTTAGGAGTGTGCCCATAGATTTCCAGTCCCACTATATGGAAACGAGGGTCAAAAACAGGACAAGTTTATTCTGACATCTCAACCAGAACAACTGAAATGTATTGTTACATTAACAGGAGACAGTATCACACATGCAGTTAGTATTTACAGCTTATAATATTATTGGAATAGTCAAACTACATGTAACAATACAAAAAGCGTACATCTATTTATGTAACATTGAAATAAATGTCAATTCAATTCAATTTTTAGTTACTGACAATTTTGCTTTTATTGAAGATTTTATAAAAAAAATATGGTTCAGTATGACTTCATCCCATATTACTTCAAAATTTTATTCATATTATTAGGACATAAGCTTCAAGGTGTTAAGGCAGATGCACACAATATGCCGGACATCAATAAACCAAGATGGACCGTGGAAGTTGCAGCAAATACAAGATGCAGCTAATCATTTACAGCAGGCTATTGGTTATATTGACAATGTAGACAAGCATTATGTGTTCAGGTATAAACTTTATATTAATCTTTACTAATTGAAAGTCACGTTTATATTATAGGCTAAAAGTCATTGTATTATCAAGGTTATGCTTTACCTTTTGCTTGCAGTAAGGTGAATCTATTAAAGTTATTGGAATAATAATTGCAGTAAATATGTGAGCTAAATATTTTTTAGGTCATCCGAAGAGGTGCTGCATATTATACAATGTCTGATTGGATCTTTGCAAAGGGCTCGCACAGCCTTAGTGTTACCTAAAAAGAAAGCAATTGATGAACTTATGAAGAGTAGAAATATGGTGAGGATTTTGATTTTTTGAAATGACTGTTTAATAGGAATGTTAATATTTATATTTGTTGAATGTGTTAACATAGAATTGAAATTTGATTGAATGAAGAGAAATTTAAAATCAGCCCTTAGTTATATAATTATTTCTAGTATAAATCCAATTGCAAAATGTATAATACAATTGGATAATTTCAACAAATAGTTTTATAATAAATAGATAAAAAAACAACAAAAAACACACTTTCCTGATAGTATCAATATAGATTTTTCACTTGCTTTTATACAGAGTAAACAAGGTGGTAATTAAATCCAGGCGAAACTCATGAAATTATTTAATTCAGACAAAACTCATAAACTCATTACATTATTGCATTGTCACCAACCCTATATATTCTACAAAGTTTGAATTAAACCTGTATGCTTAAAGTGGGTCAAAATCAATTCTAAAAGAGTTTATGACATACAAACATACAGATAGAGAAAATAAAACAGTAGTTCAATAGCTAATTTTCCACTCACTAATTTCAAACTAATTGCTTTTTGTATTAGTTACACTTTAATATTGGCATGTTCTTTTTTATCTCAATCCTTGTGATTTATTCTAAACAGATACATTGAAAGCACATAAAACATCTGTTTATATAACCTCGCCAATGGTGATAAGAATGTTTTAAAAGCATATGGATGTTCAAATAAAGGTCATGTCCCATTTAATATTTATGTAACAAATATTCAATAGAAATTGAACTCAAATGTCATTGTAATAGAATTGAAAATTAATGTTAGTAAATTAGATGTTGTACATTTGAATACCTGAAAAATCTCATGTTAACTCTTGAAAGTGTGTTACTAATCTAGGTCAAGTTTAAGATGTTCATCTAATATTACGATTTTTATCTTGTTGTATTTGTATTATGAATGTAAAGGTAAAAAAATCTCTTTACTCAGGATCTTCAAAAACCTTGTGTTTTATGGAGATTGAGTATCAAAATCCTTTCAACAACAAAATTACCTAATTTGGTTTTTTTGCAATTGCGTTATAAATTATAAAATGTACGAATTTTAAATTAAGGGATAGGCAACCATTGGTCTTATGTCTTATAAAATTTACGAATTTAATTTTTAGAATTATTCCACCCTTTTGCCATGCATTTTCATGCCTAATGTAAATATTCAAGCAAGTGACTTTTTGTTCCAGAAAGCACTTTCACCAAATTTGCCTGAGGATCTTGCTATATCCTTCTACATACAAGCACACAAACTCATATTTGTTGCATACCAGTTGAGTTCTGTTCACGGTACAATGAGGATTGATTCCTGCCAAGCGGACTGTGCAGTGCCTTGGTTAAGTGATGTGCTATTCATGTTGACAGCCGCTCTACACATGTGTCAACAGCTTAAAGATAAGGTGAGTGACCTACATTCTTTCATATTCATAGATGAATCAATATGGTATAAGTAGTGTGATACATTGAAAGATTCTTTCGAAGTAAAAACCATTAGATGGTGATAAAATTAGTGAAATTGTAAACTTTCAGAAAATTGATTTATTGTAAATTGCACAATTTAATGCAATATTTTTTATTAGTCTTACTAATGGAATGTATTGTGCCATGAATTTACTTTTTTATAACCGTAGATGCTGGTTGTCAGTCAATGGAGCCTTACTTTGCAGGGCTCCTTTTTTGTGTATGTAACCAAACACATCATATTGAATGCCCATTTACAATGTAACAGTTTCACATTAATAGATTTACCGAAAAATAATTATCTGTTAAATTATACTAAGTACGTTAAGGATCGCAATTTTTCTGCATATTCTTATCCAATGAGAATCTATTAATATACTGTACCAACTTCGTGAAAGATAAAGCAAAAGTATTTCGTAGAATTTATAAATTGTGTTTTATTATTTGCGCTATTGTTACATTTGATTTTGTTTTATCTGCAAAGAGGAAGTTATAAAATTTAAGTAATATTGTGATGTAATTCCATATTCTATGAATTAGTTATCTTGATAACGCTCTGTCAACAACTCTGATAAAAATTCATCGCAATCTGATAATTTTTGTTTCTGATACTTTATGTTAGGAACTTAACGAGTCTATGCGTATTTCATGTTAGGTCTAGCAGAATCTTAATTTAATTATTTTACGAAGGTAGAAATTGTTTATCCTGGGAAACTGTCTCATTGGTACTTGAATACTAAGTATATAATATAGGCTATGTTTTAATTTTTTTTTGTAGCCTAAATTTTAATGATGAATTTTATTTATATTTAACTTATAATACGTTTAATTTTACTTTTCAGCTCTGCGTTTTCTCCCAGTACAAAGATTTCACGGTTGATTCAAGATCTGCTTCTATGATATTAAATTAACGTATCTCTTCTTCAACTAGTTAAGAAAGTCTACATGACGTCAATAATGCACTTAGGACATGATATGCATTTATTATCCTGATACTTTTTGTCAGCATGATCAGTGAAGGAGCATATTTTCTTGAAGTTTGTATTTGGTATTATGGATAGAGAAAACAATTCGATTAGAAAGAGAGGGAAGAGCGCGGTAATACGCACTACGCTTACTATGCGCATTTAACGCGTCGCAAAAAGATTCGGCAGCTTGTTGCGATATTAAAAAAAAAAAACCAGATAGGCTCCCGGAATTTTTTCATAAACATCGCGTTTCCGGTTTGAATAGACCTTATGTCTTCCCTACTTCATCTATGGAAATATGCATGTATATTTGATTAACTTCACGAAATAGTATACAAATTAAGTCGGTGTCGATATTGACGTCATGTGTACATGTAGATAATATATGGGTTAATGCTCAATGAGTCTTGATAGAGTTGAAACTTTTTGTCTAGAATTTTTTTATCTGTTGATCAGAAGAACAAAAAAAAAAAAACTGGGGTTCCAGTTTTGAGAGCTTTAGGTATGGAATTGTGATATAGAGCTTCAAACTATGTTACTTGGTGTGTGAAATGTATGTCAATTCTCTACCATTATGTTGAAATTTTCCTATACTTATAATTAACTTAGTACTGCTATCGTATGATACTGATGATAAGTACTGTGCCTCTCTTCAACTTCCATACATGTCCTTATTGCGGTACCATTAATCTTCAATCTAGACGACCCGTCTATGGAATAATATTGCCATGTTAAATGGAAACTTAAATACGTGCCACATAATAAATGTAATAAATACACTTATTCTATCAAGACGCTAATTGAGCAAACCCAAGCATCTCGTGTTTATCGCGTATTTATTCAATAATTGATAGTTATCGAGTCCATTGTTGATATTCTTGTTGACTATGTTGTAATATTTGTAATATAATGTATATTTAAAATTATAGTAGTCCACAGACCACGCATTGAACGAGATAATGCAAATGCGACCGTGTCATAGATACGGTATAAAACACTATTTTAAAATTCAATCCGAATAACAGTGACCGCCTCTTTGGCACAGTGGTTAATGCGTGAACGTAGAACCGAGGGTTCCTTGGCTTGATTCCCGGTGTGAATTCACAAAAAATGACTGTCTCAATGACCTACTTGTCCATAAAAAGAATCGATCAGTGAAACAGATGTATATCATCTGCCCCATACCCCACTAAGGCACACTTTTTCAGTGCCTAACAGTCTTACTCTATGCAATTATATAAATATTATTTGAAAATATACTAGATTAAAGCAATTGCTTTAAGTTTTAACTGTTTTATAACAGATGTCGCATTTTGTTGTATAAAGTTTTATTTAATCGACGATTTGCTCCCATCAAGTTTAATATGTGGTCTGTGTCTGTGGCACATCATGGCCACGAACGTATTACAGTTGTATCTAGTGAATATTATTATTATTGGTTGCTAGCAGCACTGATATCTGGAATGTCCAAATAAAATTTAGTCATAGATAAAAAATTTAATACAGATAAATTATTGTGTCGTCATTGATTACGTTTTGGAAAATTTTCGAGTGTATTTATAAATTTTGAGTTGGTAAAGTGTTATTTCATTCGATGAATGTGTTGATGATGTATTAACAAAGTACCTAATATTTATAAAAAATTAAATATTCCTCATTTTCACATATCCATGTATTTATTTTGTTTTCACTAGTATTTCATTTGATTTTTAGCGTAATTAACGATATCCTTTAGATATCAAAATTTCGTATAATGCGCCTAAAATAAAATGCAACTGGTTCCTAAATAGGTATTATTGGTACATTGTTTATTAAATCAAATTAATACTCGAAACCAGTATCTACTACCTACGTGATTTCAATTTGTAATATGAGACCAAATACAGATGGCATACGAATAATTTACCTTATATAATGAGAACTATTAACAATCTCTGTGTAATAATTTGATTCAATGAACAAAATTCTCATAAGTAAAGAAACATTTCCTAAACGCGTGTGTATTTATACAGCTGTTACATTATTTGCCCACATGATGCTTTATACATAATATTATATTATTATACGAAGTTTTCGTACAAAATGTTAGTCATAGGTATCACAAATTATTGTATTCTAGACATTACTTTTAGAATTATAGTGATTTCTATTATAGATCTTAACTTTGGTTCAGAAGGTTACATGTGTTTGCAATGGAAGCAAATAAATAAGGTATAAAATAAATATGTGTGAAGGTAGCAATGCTAGCTTTGTTGTGAAAACTTGAAGAAAAATAATATGTAGCTATTTAAATATTATCAGTATGAGTGCCTCTTCTAATCATATATATGATTTTTATAATTATTTATACTGTTTATGATTTTATTATAATCGAAATTATAATACATATGTATCATAGTTAATCCACTAGTAGGAAGTAAATATATTGCAAGATCTGGCTACTATTATATGCAATACTAAACACTAATCACACAATATCAATGCTGGTATGAGATAACATTATTTGTGAGGACTTTGTGCACAAATAAATGGTTGTCATTCGCTATTTTTCACAATTTATGAAATGGTTTGATTCAGTGGCATTGTTTCATTTATAAACTACACATTTCTTCTTTGCTTTATAAGATTCTGTAAGGATGTGATTTTGGAATTGAAATTTGTAAATATTTCAGCACATAATGAAACACTATCATTATTTTAATAACTATTTATTGAATGAAAATTTATTTACGTCAAAACACAGTGTTTATTTTATTTAGTGTAAAAGATATGTAGAAGGAAAATATAGTGCAATTAGTTCGAACAGCTTGTTGAAATTGCCTTTAATTCAGTTCTTGAAACAAGAGAATTTGCAATAAAAAACAATAAACAACTTGGTTTGAGTATTCCGTGTTCAAAATAAATTTAAGCTTAAGTCTAGTGTTGTAACATAACCGATGATGTTAATGCGGGCCATTTGTTTTAGATATGTTTCCGTGAGTGAAATTTATTGTTTCCATGTTTTGACAATAAAATAATTATCTAGTATTATTATACTAAGTAGCCTGAAGATTTGTAACTTATTACATAAACAGTTCTTGTGATCGTGTTTTATGAAAATAAAGAGAAATTCTGTTTATTCATTTTTTTTATTTCCCTCCTTAGATACCAGGGATGCCCTTAGTTTAATGTTTTGACTCTATTACTAGTATGCACATTTTTCAAACTTTATATAACTAATTAGGTATTCTATTCTCCTACTCGGCTCAATTTTTGTACGATGGTGCCCGTTAAATTTGTGAACAGAGCATGCATTTGCAATATGAATGAATGGATTTTTGACTGTTGTCATGGCTCATGATCTAACTCAATATTACGACCATGTTACGCTACTCTCTGTCATCTTCTTTTTCTTGTCTATGGCCTTCACTGTCATTTTCTATTGGTTATTTATTGAAGTTTGACAGTGACAGCTACTTATTTATTTTTGTGTGAATGAATTTTATTATTTTGTCTATTTTTGTAGTGAAATAATTATGTTTGCTTTGTTTTTGTAAATGCATTACCAATCAGAGATTCAGATATGGCATATAGAATACTAGCTTGGTTCAGTCTTATATCTGTTATAACAATAGCCTTATTAGGGTTTGGTTTGTACTTAACTTTACTTACATTTATCATTTCGTTTATCGCTGGGTAAGTCAATACAATGTAGCCTCAATGATTCTTTATCTTAATACTTTGATTTATAGCTTAGTAACGATCATTGCCTTATTTACAGGATCCTCACAATTTTACATTTGAACTTTGACACAAGAAAAATATTCACTTCTGATATTGATTGTTTGGATGATCCCTTGCAGGAAACAAACTTTTCTTTTCAGTCTCCCAAGGTATGAAGTACTACCGTTACGTTACCTTAGAAAATGTTACTCTATAAATTTTTTACATCACTTAACCTGCATAATTTTTATAGATCCTTCAACTGTTTGAAAATGAAGCACCACTGCCAAAGTTCGACAGTAGAATAACGGGTAGCGAAACTGTTGATTCATTCCTCAATGAGATTATATCAATAATAATAAATGACTATGTCACACCTTGGTATGAAATGTTAACTGATGACCAAGAGTTCACAAAGCACACAATAAAACGGATAGTTGTAATGACAAGTGCAAATGTTACAAACCGGTATGAGAAAGTTAATTAATTAAGAATAATCTCTATGTTGATTGATTATTAAATATAATATCTATGTGTATACATAATCAAGTAGTTAATATCTATATTCTCAAAATATCTATTCTTAATATAAATATTTTGATTTTCACGTTTTCTTAATATTTAAAACAACTGTTGTTTGAAAATCTGTCATAATAAAAAAAAGAAAAAAATACTAACATTTATGTATGCTTATAATATTGATTGAATTCCTCTGTGTACAGAATAAAAATTGTTGACTGGATCTATCTGCTGTCTACAAAGTTTCCAGAAGAATTAACAACACATTTGAAACTATTTAAACAGTCTCGAGTGAGATTGAAGCAGCTGCAATTATTGAGTGCCAAAGAAGTTGCCAATGGGTCATCTAAGTATAGTCCTAAGAAACAAGATGATAAGAGAGCACATAGGAGGAATAAGAGTGATACCGATTTATCATGGACACCAGGTATTCATTACATATAAATTTTCCTCACAGAGAATGGTCCCTTCAACATTCATCTCTTTAATTTAGAGATGACTGACAGCCTCCTATGCTGAGCAAGTATGGCAACTAAAGAAATGGCAGCCCACAGCAATATAGATTGTACCTGCAGTTGCAGAGTACAGTGCTAGACATATATTTACATTTATCCTAAAGTATAAGCTGCACACATAGATTATTTAGCAAATTAGTTATGGATTCAAATAACATCACATATCTTAAATATTTTTCTATCGTAATGTTTTATCTTGCTTATTGTTGCCTGTATATGTAGCATTGTATTATTACACACACTGCATAGTGGGAAAAAATATATAAATATGCATATGCATTAAAGAAATTGTTCATCTTATATTCAAATTATATTTTTCTAATTTCAGATTCACAAACATCTGGAAAGACGAAATTCTATGGCAGTTCTGAAAATATAAGTAGCAATAATTTAAAAGATATATTTTTTGACTTGGAATGTGCAATGGAGAATAAGCAAATATGCAGAGATATATTTTGTATGGATGCAGAAAAGGAATATGGTATTTATAATTATGCCTTTAAGGTTCTATTCGCAAAGGGTCATGTTTTATCCCATTACTACTTTCCTGTCTTTCTGCCACCAGGCTGTATCTCATGAAATAATGAGACAGTTGACATTTTCAGTGATAATGTATTTCTATTGCCACTATTAATAAATAGTGTGTATGATACAAGAAATATGCAATTGAGGTTAAACAATGGTTGGCACAGTTATAAGTTGGATGGGTGACCAATTTTTTACATTTGCTCTTTCGTTTATTTTAAACCATTATGTCGCGAGTCCATTTCCCACTTGACCGATTTTAATTAATTAAATTAGTTAATTTATTTATTGGCATTTTTTTGGAATAGAGTCACATATAATAATTTCAATTGAATGTGATATGCAAGTGTTTTTGTCTGTATAAACAAGAAATATAAATATAAAGTTTAATGATTAAATAATCATGTGTTCAATCTATTTAAATTCAGTTCTGTTTCAGCATTGTTATGCGAAATATCAGAGGCTATTTTGTATTTAGTAGCACCAGAAGAAACCTGGAAATGTCATGCATTAAAATTGATAATTATAGAGCTTCTGTCGGCGATTGTTCTAAAGCCTATTATAAATATGTTAAGTGACCCAGATAATATTAACAGAGCTATTATAAGAACTGTAAGTATGTAAAATGTGTTTTTAGATGTTTTCTTAAGAAATTGAATATACAATAAGTGTTTTGGTGTTTAAGATAAAATGTGTTTATATGAAATAATAAACTGGTAGTCTATTAATAAATAAGAGTAAGTAAGTCCTCTCTCATCCTACTATCCTACTAATATTATAAATGGGAAAGTTTGTAAGAATGTGTGTGTGTGTTTCTTACTCTTTCACGCAAAAACTACTGAACCAATTGCAATGAAATTTGGTACGTAGATAGCTGGACACCTGAAATAACATATAGGCAACTTTTTATTCGGATATACATACGGGATACGGACTTATGCGGATGAAACCGCGGGGCGCAGCTAGTATTTCATATTTTCACACAAGAAAAATTAATGGTCTATAGTTTTTTATTTTTATACCAATAAGTGTACAATAGAAATAGACTGTAAGTATTGATGGAAGAAACAGAAATACAGATGTTAGTTTGATAAAAATTCTCGACATTCTTATAAAAAAAAGTTTTTAACAACATTTTGCTTTACAGTGTTGCCGCGACTCATGCCTGTCCTCTGAATTATTTCTATTGGTGATCAGGACTTGTGCTGATGGAGAAGAATTGGATGCTACTCTGGAACTTGTGCATAAGGATATACAGAAACTTGTGAGTTTATCAATAAATTATAGTGTTTTCTAGTTAATCTGTTATCAGAATTTCTAGTGTACATAATTAAGGCCTATTTCCTTCTCCTAGCTCTTCTCAGTCCATTCCTTCTTTCCATTCATCAATCCTTTCCTCATCCCTTATCCCTTAAAAGCGGGCAGCGCATTCTCAGAGGTCTAAACCTCTGCGAATGTTCATGTGCGGTGGTGATCGTTAACATCAGGCGAACCACCAGCTCAGTTGCCTGCTATGACATAAAAAAAAAAAAAATTAAGCGTACCCGCATAAAGGAAATTAACCTCCTCAATAAATGAGTTTTAAACTAAAATATCAAATTCTTATTTATCATCCCATGCTGCCTTTTTTTCATTCACATTCATTCATTCATTCAGATTAAAATAGAGAGGGATTTCATTCTATTTCTAAGAGCAAGTTCGTTGGATTGTTAATATAGGAAAGAGACAATATTCACGTTTTATAATTGTGTCTCGTTCTAGCATTCAAAAGACAGCGCCGGCGAATGGGAGTTACAGGATCGACAGAAATTATCCTCTCTACAATATCTAGTTAGAATTATACAGGCGAGGCGGGCTACACTTGGACCACAAGAAGGTTGGGGTTGGTTATCTTACTATTTGACCTCACGTTGTCGTGTTTTCGTGAACTTTCGTGAACGCATTGGACATGCATGAATATTAAAGAGATTATTTTTTTTTATTTTGAGATATAAGATCAATCTACTCATAGAAAGAAATATAAAAAATAAAAATAAGGAAATTGGCACAGCAGCTCACGCATGACGTAACCATGGGAAACATGGAATTAATCTTTATTTGTATATGTATTATGTGTGCATACAGATTATAGTGTAAAAATCAATTGAATCTTCTTAACTTCTAGTATTATTTTATCTATCCAAATGTTCTTAATTAACCATTATTATTTATTAAATAACTGTATTTGTATTCCATCCCATTTTTTATGTATCTGAATTCCACCACTAGAACCTGTTTGACAAAAAGAAAAATCACAGTACAGTCAATAATAAAAAATACGTATGTTTTAGGTTCATCCAATACAACCAGAGCAAAGGTATCAGATGAAGTATTGAGATCGTTAAAATTTCTGCGAGCGACCGCGGCGTGGAGATCTAACGCTCAGTATTTACTTGAAATTGAAATGAATGAAGCCGGTGAGTTTGTGTTGCTGTTAATAGTTACTTGTCTAATCCTTAATATTATAAATGCGGAAGTAATTCTGCATAAAGTTGGAATGCCGAATGTTTCTCTTATGAAAATATTGTCATAAGGATTTGCGTGAAAGCAATTACCAAAAAAAATGTCAAATCATTAAGTTACGCTACCGCCCCTTTTTATCTTTAAACGTTAATTTTTCAAATGCTTACTTGATCATAAGCAATATACTTTCGCAGACGTGCCGCAGACCTCGAAAGCGGTGATAGACAACCTGCGCTCGTCGGCGCTCGAGCTGTGCGACATGTACCTCGCGCCGAACCGGCAGGTGCAGGTGATGGGCGTGGCCGACACCTGCCACGCGGACCTGGTGCGCAAGATCACCACCGAGGGCGAGGAGTTCGCCAACAACCCGCTCACGTGCTTCGACGACGTGCAGAAGTGCGTGTGCAACGCGCTTGAGGTAAAAAAATATATATATATATATAAAAAAATATGTAAGGAAGAAGTTAGATAGGTCTATTCACTATTGGTTCAAATAGTGTAAAAATTGCATCTGAAATGATTATCTATACTAATGCTATAAAGCTGAATATTTTGTTTGTTTGTTTTGATCTCGGGAACAACTGGATTGATTTGAAAAATTCTTTCAGTGTTAGATAGCCCTTGTATTGTGGAAAAGCTTTAGGTTATATAAGATCAGTTACTATGTGGGTAAAACAGCTAGTATTTTATGTTTTTTTTCTATAAAGGATTTTCGGAATTGGAATTCCGCGTACATTAGAAATACGTGGCAATCCGTTATATGCTAGAATTATGCGCGATGCTAAAGTGATAAATTATGCTATGTTACAAATGTGAAATAAAATCAAAATAACATGTACATTGTTGTTAATTATTGATAGAAAATGAAGTATGTTTTTATATACATTCTATGTAGATGAAAAATTATTGAGTTAGAGAAATCAAATATTTCAGGACGATCCCACGTGGCAAGCTGATTTTATGTTAGATCCCGAACAAGAGAGTTCCGAAAGAAATAGTAGGTAAGAAAGAATTTATAGCACCATATTAATATTGGATTTAACAGATCTTTTATTTAAATCTACTAAATTACTAATTTGTTTTTAGTGAGTTCAAAAAAGACCCAAAAGTCGATGGCAAGAAATATGGAGGTATGGAAAAAGACAATGTAATACAAGCCTACATAACCAACGCATTCATTTGATAAATCAAATAATTCTGAACATACCAAAATGCTGAATTTTGCAATTAATAAATTTATTTATAATATGAATTGTGGGTATCGAAAAAAAATTGTTATTCACTGATGCGTTCTTGTTAAAATCAAATGTCTAATGAATAAAATAACATTAACTAAGAATTAAATGATTCTTCAACTGAATGCAACAATTAACACAAAATGCTTACAGAGAGATGCAAGAGACTAATGAAGACGTGTATCAATCAGTTGCCAAAACTGTTCCAAAAGTCCAAATATAAATACGAATCTCCCACAAAATCCTTCACTTTCCCCCGCTCCTTTACTCGAAGGGTTCCCACTAACAAGAACCATACTATCCCTAAATGTGCTAACGGTATTATTTTGTTAGTTCTAATATTTGCATGGTATTAACAAATATTTTTCATATATTATGTTATATAACACACAGCCATAGTAGGTATATGATACAGTCACACGGGATATGTTTTGAAGCGTTATGTATTTATTTATATCATGCATTAATTAGATTCTCGGGTAGACATGTTAAAAAGCTTGTATTTTCTACTATTTTTTTAGTAATAATCCCGGTAATAACCATGTGCACGATAAGTACATTTGTACCTTTAGCAATTTTAAACTGTTTTTTTATCAGTTGCTTCTATAATAGTCAAAGTCTAGATAGCAATTATAGCATGAAATGAAGTGTACTTAGTGCGTTTATTTGTTACGTAGTCGAAGCGTAGTTGTAGTGAATGCCTCATATCAAACATTACACTTATACATTTACAATCAAATATATATATTTTTTTGTTAGTTTTTCCCATTAATGTCATGTAAAGTTAACATTTTCCAGGTGATGTGGTATTGCCCGTACCTGGCACGAGGCATAACAGATCGCGGTCAGACATTGTAGGCAATTTTGCTCAGAAAATGCTCAGCGAGAGCGTAGGTTAGTAAAGTAGATGATGCTAGTTTTGCTCACAGTGTACATATGTTTGAGATGTGATGGCTATATATTGGCCAGCTTGGTGGATTATGGTCTGAACCATCATGGGAGGCCTGTGACCCAGCAGTGGGGACATGTATGGGCCGGTGATGATAGGTGTATTTTTTGGAACAGGGTCAAAATATATGGATGTGGTGTATTGAAATGGGACCAACCGACGTACAGCGGTGTTCCATTAAATTATAAATGATCGGAATATTTTTGAGTTACAGATTTCTTAGATCTACTCAAATCATTAGTCGAACCAAAAGATGGATAACTTTTGCATTTGATAACGTTCGCTGAATTAAAAACTTGCTTTGTGTTTAACTTTGGCTTTCATAATAACAAATTGTTTTAAAGAAAATCCTTATAGAATGTTGTATTTTATTAATCTTAATGGATATTTAATTATGCAAATTATGAATTTTTTCAGGATCGTCAAATCTGTCTGTAGCAAATTCAAGCAATTTGTCTCTTTCCCACACTGAGATTAGTGGTAGAGCGAAAAACTATCTGTCTCCCTTATCGGCGTACATCATAGAAACAGGTAGACTCTTATATTGATTTAATTTAGAGAGAGAGAGAGTGGTTTTTTCTCATGTTTCACGTTTATTATCTATTTTATAGATAGTAGATTGTATTACTTGATTTGAACGTTTTAATTGTATATAATTATTTTTTCAAAAATTTCATTTGTGCGGAATTAAGAAAAAGGTTTGTAATATAATTATTTTGTACATGAATGTACATAATATTTACATCTTTAAAAAATTTTATAATATAACTATGTATTTAGTTTTAACTCCGTTTTTTTTACTTGATTATTAGTAAAACTCGTACAGAAAATTTCAAATTTTGGAATATTAATAGATTATCCTGTTAATCATCATATGTAATTGTTATTTAGCATTAGTGCAAGATAAGGGCAGAACGTTCGGAATCTACGCAATAGCTGTGACGAGAGCTTCCGATAACGAAGTTTGGCATATCTATAGGCGGTACAGTGATTTCTATGAACTGCATTCGGCCATTAAAGATAAGGTAAACTGTTTTAAATTTAATTAACATGAAGTCTATTCCATTTTATTTTAATTTCACGTTTGATTTTCGATTTTTTTTTCATTCATTGTAATTTTTATGTAGTCTTCCAGGTCTATGTTAATATCAAAAATACGAATCCTTTTTATATACACTTATAAAAGAAGAAATAGAAGTGAGATTACTCTTACTCTTACATTTTTTCTGCACAAAAAAAAATATTTTCAAGAATTACATGATTTCGACCATTGTTATCTCACCGAAATTTGTTTGCAGTGGCCCGAATTAGCAAGCCTGCCCTTTCCAGCCAAGAAGACGTTTCAGAACACGTCCCGTTCGGTATTGGAGAATCGCAAGCGCATGCTCAATAGCTACTTGCAGAGTTTAACCAGTATCTCGCGGGATGCCCGATACATGGCTTTGCTGTCCTCAGACTATTTGGGCGGGTTCTTGAGCCCTGAAATACAGACGGAGAGACATGGGAACACCGTGAGTTGGGGGAAATTTTTACCCATTTTTTTTTATCTGGACAGGTACAAAAATCGCTAAAATTTAATATAATTTCACTTAATATTTCCAGATGGTGAGGATCTAATAACGCTTCGCGTAATTAAAGGAAGCCTTCTGTATTTTTACATAACAAACATTAAAATTTTCTTATGTATATCTTATGTATATAAGTGTTTTTCCTCTATGTATATATAAGTATTTAGGACTGCACTAACAAATATCAAAGAAAGAGATATTACAATTTATTAGCTACGAATTTAAAACCTTTCAGCATTTTTGATGAATAATTCGATAAAACGACACACTTTTTCTTATAATCATCGGTTATAGAATATTAAAAAATTTAACATACCATAGATAATGTTCTAATGTCTATGGCTATTCGCAGATCGATGCTCTCTTGGTAAATTCCATAAAGGCTGGTATGAGGACACTTAAGAGCATGCCAGATCAGTTTGCTAATACGGTCGATGGAGTTATGGACGGTGAGTTGGAAAATAGCCTATTTTGTCTATGCTCATAATATAAAGCAGAAGACTTTGTTTGTTTGAACGCTGTGATCTCGGGAACTACTGTAACAATATAAAATATATTCCGCTGTTGGTACGTGATCCCTGAGTGCTATATGCCATATATGTACCACGTGCAAAACCGCGGCGGTTCACTAGTCTAAATTATATGAAAAGACTTCGTATTAGCATTTTTTTAATTTTATTTTATTATGAATAACTTGTTTTGCAGGAATATCAAAAGTGTTTCAAGGCAAGAGCGGCGAGAATTATTATGACGCTATCAAGCGCGATACGAATTCTGAAGGACAAGACGTGAGTTCTTATGATCTAATTTTCTCATATCTCATCTTACTTGAGTCGTTGAAAAAAACTTTCTTAAATATAATTCTAGTGGTATATTTCATTTTACGTCATTGTTAATTGATTATATCATGAGATTTACAAAACGTTTAAAATGAATATTGCAATTTGAAATCACTACATAGTATAAAACAAAGTCGCCTTCTCTGTCTGTCACTATGTATGCTGAAATCATTAAAATTACGCAACGGATTTTGATGGGTTTTTTTTTATAGATAGAGTGATTCAAGAGGAAGGTTTGTATGATAACAACATCTATTCAACTATTCTGAATTGAACGCGGGCAAAATCTAGTTCGAACATAAATTTTATGGTATTTGTTCGTCAGGATGGAGATGAGAGTGTACCATTGAAATTGTTGGAAGAAGTGTTGGGCATCCGGGGGTTGTGGTTGAGGAGAAGGTTGCTGGCGCCCGTCAGGACTTTAATAGCTGATCGAGTTAATAAGTGAGTAGTTTAAAGTAGTAAATTAGTTCTCTATGATATTTGGGAGGTTAACAAGTAGATGGTTAAAATCGATGATAATAAATAAATATATGCAATGTTCGCACTAAGCGATGTTCTGTATTGTTCCGTTATTTTTTCAAATCATCCTCATAGCCCATACATGTTCCCACTGCTGGGACGTGGGCCTCCTATGACATTGTAATATCATATGTGATGGTATTCACAGACGCAGATACATTGTAAAATTGATTTATTTCTTGCACGCCTCCTGGTCTCGAACCCGTGACTTTAATTCCGCCTTTAACTTGATTTTGAGCCCGAGATTGTCACCACTGAGCTATCACTGCTTATTTCAAATAGTTTTTAGCTATGATTGCGATATACAATAAGGAACGTATGACTCAGAAAGAGATAGCGATATGTGAAATAACAAGTGACGTATCTATGGGCTTTGATTGTATTTATCGATATTTTTAACCAATAACAGCCGGACCGTAGTGTAAGCCAATTAATGTGCAGAACGTGGATTTTTCGTTTGTTCAACGTAAAATATGTAAATTCAATCAATATATAAATGTATGTTTTTTAATTTATAGGACGAAAAAAGGACGAAAAATTAGAAGTACTGGGAGATATTCTTTCTAAAAAGAAAAACTTTTCGAATAAACTTCCACGGCATTAAATTTATATATGATATTTATTTATTGATATATGATGTTATTATATATACATATTATACATATATTTGTTTATAATTTGCAGGAAAGTACTTGAGTTAGTTTCGTCGTTGACGTCGCCACGAAATGTTGTTCAATACTTGAAATCGTTTAAGTAAGTATGGTTAAATGAAACATGATTATTAAATATATAAGGAAAATAGATATAGTTGCGATAAATAGTATTCCAAATATATAAGAGAGTAAACCTATCAGTTTTTTTGTGGTTCTAAGAGTCGTTTTATTTTTTTTTTAATTTAAAATTATAAGTAACGGTGTAGTACTACTACTACTAACTTTATACTATAATAGTGTGGTAAATATTTACTCAAATAATCTAAAAATAAAAAAAAACGTCATATATTTGCATGATATGTCGCATCATGTGTAAAAAAAAATGGAAAGCAGAAATTCTATGAGCAATAAATAGGTGATTAGGAAATAATTGCTATTTGTGTGATTTTGCGTATAAAAATAAATGAAATTAAAACGATTGTTTTAATTATTTTCCAGGCAATGGCTGACAAGTCGTAATAATGGCCACACATCTAGCAGAGATTCGGCGACGAGAGCTCGTACGCGAGTCGCTGCTAAGGTTGCACTCCTAGCGGCTGCTTCTGGTAAAATCATAACTTATAAATAGGAAATTATAGTATTTTCTTGTGTTTGGTTTCACGCGAGTATTATACATTTAGAAATTAAAAACTTTTCAACGGATTTTAAACGCGATTTATTCATTATATTATTAACCCGACGTTTCGAACACTTTACAGCGAGCGTGGTCACGGGGAGACTCAAGAAGGAAATTATGTTTATCTGTCCGTTTTTTACGCGACAACGGAACGTTATGGTGTGAATTTTATGTCAAGAGAAAAAAAAAATGTATAAAGTAACAGTAAACAAATTACTTTCTATTATGAAAGTCATATACGTTTATACCCCTCCAGTGTAGAAAGTCCCAATAAAATTCATTCAACAATCACAAAGATTATACGGACAAAGTGAAAATTATTTGTGCCAAGACAAATATCCTTTCATGATTAAATAAAGTATACTTTAAAAAAAATAACTTAAGACACGGTACAGTAAACTCATTAACAATTTTAATGACACAATTTCAGTGATTAAGTAATGAAACAAGAATTGCATTTCCGTTTTATTTTGATCGATTCAATAAAAGCGTTACAATTTTACCCTTGAAACGTGTAAAAAACGGTAAAAAACCATTTCTGATCACGCTCTATATTAATTTTTTAATTTTTGTTTCTAGTTGCTTTTTTTTCGTGAAGAATGCCTGTAACTGAATACAATAATATTCTTTGTAATACGATAGCTTGTCCCGTTCGTACTTACGTTAGATAGCATAAGATCGAAAGAGATAAAGTATAGTTAATGTTGTTGTCTATATTGAACCCTTTTTAAACTGTCTGAGAAATAATGTTCGATTTAAAGTTAAATATTATATTTTTCCAGATGATCTCAGACACATTGTGGGCACGGACGCGGCGCGGCGGGGCCTTCTCACCGTTTTCGATCTGTTTCAAACGCAAGAGATCAATAGGCGACTTATATTTGTCTTACTTGAAGGTAAGAGATCTCCTAGCTCTCTTTTACCGCCATAGTTATCTGATTGAGTGGCTTTCTTCTGTGCTTTAAACTTAAACTTAAAATATTTTTTTCAAGTGACATCCTGAAAATTAGAGAGGTTGTCAATTCGATTGTTTTTTTTTTCGGTTTATTAATAGATAACTCCATTCTTTTGCTTATAATTGAGGAGAATTGTTTTCATGTAAAGCGTTGATGTTTTTTTTTAATAGCGATTCAGAATATCGCATCTCGTCTCGCAATGAAATAAACTTTCGATATTGCTGAATTGTAATGGGAAACTAAAGAAATGTGTATAAACGTGGTTATTATATGGGATATATATCCCATAATGTTATGGAATCATGGGTGGTCTAGTCCAAAGAGTCGTCGCAGTGAGGCGAAGGATGTAGGTTCGAATCCCATCTTACTAAATTTTATCGATTTCTTACATTTCTCAAATATATTATAGTTAAAGGAATACACAAAGTTTTATCTAAGTACTTTCTTATCTAAATGGGAATAACAATAAAAGAAAAATTGACACAAAATAAACATTGGTATTACTCTAAGTGTGTCGGCGTGTGTTTTTCTTCTTGGCAATTAGCCTGATAGCGCCCGATTTAAGACCTGAATTAAAGTGTGAACGATTTAGAAGAAATAGAGAAGAACACTTATACTGTAATTTTTTTTTACAGTATCGCTGTGCAACTTATTCCCCGACAATAATATCCCAGAATTGTTTAAAAGGTTATATTCTAACTCACCGAGAGTGTCCATACCGAAGAAATCTTTATAATACCAAGTTGTTTTTGTTGCGCGAAGAATGTCTGTAACTGAATAAAATAGACTTTACACTTTGGTAATATGATCGCTTGTCTCGTTCACACTTATGTTAATGAACGTAAGAGTGAAAGAGATAAAACATGTTTGTTGTCTATATTCAATCTAATAAAACTGCCTAAAAAATAATGTTTGATTTGAATAATTACTATTCTCGACCAAAAGGTTATCTTTTTTTTAATTTTGTTTCGAAAATATATTGATTGAATATAGAAAGCATTCAGTTAACCATGATTAAGTCAGTTGTTTTTTTTTTACAATATTTATAGAATAGATAGTTAAATATACACTTAATTAATGATTCATTAGACTAAGTTGGACTCGAATGTAGAGGTCCATATAGCAATAAATCTGTGACTTATTTTTGTGAATTTCTTTTGAAACATTTCCAATGTAATTCCAATTAGATTCGCTAATTAGTTATTATATTGATAACTTTAAAATGCCGAACAAAATTGTGTAGAATTATCATTATATTTAGTGATCATGGAATTGGTTGTATTTCATTATTATATAGGATTTCATCTGTATTCTATATATTTGCATGTTCGTTTCTTTATATATTTACATTTTTTTTATTAAATGCCTCGATAATTTCGTACGTAAAATTAATTTTGATTTTTAAAAGGTTATGGGAGATCATTGAGTGATTTCTGAACGATTTTATTTATTACAATATCGTTATCATTTATGATATATTATCTCCTAGAGAGTGAGTTCTCACTTTAAAATAAATCAAGTAATTCTGGGTTATAATAGTGTCAAATGAATGTTAAAAAAATTTGTGATATCTGGTATCTAAATATTTAATGTATTGCGTATTGGTTGGTAACCAATTTAATTGTATTTTTCTTATAAATTAAAGCTATTAGAGATTTTTAAATATGGTGTATTTATACAAAATTTATGGGCCCCGGTTCTTATCGATATTCTTTGATATATGCCTGATTGAGATTATTATAAATTATGAGCACATTGCACAATGAACTTTGAATTATAGATGCTGTCAAAGTATACTTATAAGTACAAAATGTAGTTTTTCTA
Source organism: Zerene cesonia (assembly GCF_012273895.1). Taxonomy (NCBI): domain Eukaryota; kingdom Metazoa; phylum Arthropoda; class Insecta; order Lepidoptera; family Pieridae; genus Zerene; species Zerene cesonia. The sequence goes on along the minus strand of NC_052121.1, from coordinate 7,054,641 downwards.
ACACATAGAATTGGATTTTTGTGAAATTTTAACAACAGATCTCTTATCATGTGTTGGAAATGTTATTAAAAGGTTTGTTTTCTTCAGATATCAAAAGCGGGTTATTTACAATTAGATAGACAAATAATGTATAAAAATGTATATGTATATTTAATTTTGGGCATATAGTTATTATTGGATATGAATTGGATGTTTATATTGAATGTCATGGGACTGCGGCCTTAGTTTAATGTAAAATTGCTGCCACAATTAAGATAATATGGTAATTTTTATGATTGTTCCATTTGAATCGAGAATGTTCGATCGTAGTGACGTCATATTTTGTACATAAAAGGTGATATTGGCGTGGACGAAGTTAAAAAAATGGCGCGTGAATAAGTCAAAAGTATAAGAGATATATTTAATATTTTCCTATACATAGCATAATATTATGGCCTAATTCGTGAGAAAAAATAACGTTATTTGTAAATGTAGGATTCGTTAATACGTTTTGTATAAACAGGTATGCATAGTTGACGCTAGTAAATTATTTTTATATGTTAGCAAAGCATTTGACTCGAGAAAAGGTACAAATAAAGAGTGAAAATGTTTGCTTCGATCAAAATTCATAGATCGAACTTATTTATAAATGACTTATTTATAGTTAAACGATGTAATGCTAGATATGATAGAAGTCTGTTACATTGATTTTCAGAGATAAAGGAGTTTTTTTAGTTTATTTATAGTTAGAATCTTGCAACTATTATGTTTTTAAGTTGTGGCTAGTCCGCATTATATAAATCTAGAATAATTTATAGTACCTTTTGTGTATTTCTTGTTTTATACTCTAAATATCATAAAAAAACAGTTGAAAATTAAGATATGTAATCCACATTCCATTTAAAGAGTTGCGTTGTTATTTATTATAATAAATATAAGTTATTAGTATTTATTTTCGAATAAAACGTGAGCATGAAAAATTGATTTTTATTTCTTTATACCTGATATAAGTGTTTTTTTCGACAGTAAATCGGTTGATGTTATAATTTTTACAATTTTTTTCTTGTCATAGCGCTTAGGTTCGTCTGATGGTAAGCGGTGATGGCGGAAGACGATCATCGCTCATGAGTATTCGCATATTATAGTGGTATTGCTTTTTAAGTATTATTGTATACTCAAAAGAAAGTAGGAAAATAATTAAAGGTTACTTGTGCCTCGAGTACAATGCTTAATTAATATTCAAGTATTATAGTGAATGCTTCGTTGGTGCAGTTCAGTTGTAATAGAAGAGCTGAGGGGTCCTGCGCTCGATCCGTAGTAGGACTAAAAAAGGTCTCGATCTGGCAGGATACAGAAGCCTGATCAGCTTCTTCGCCGTAAAGAACATCGATTTATGAAACAGTTGTATAATGAATCTGCTCTTTATCCTACCAGAGCCGAAGAAAAGTGGGTATTGACTTTTTTTAATACAGTGAAATTCTAAATAAATCATATTTAAGGATACTCTGTACAATGACAACTTTCAAAGAAATAATCAATTAAGATAGACAGTAAAGAACTACACATTCACTGAATTAACTAAAAAAATTACAAACGCGGATATTGAGAGCTAATGATTCAAGGTCATAATATAGCTATATGAATACAAGAATATTTTACCCAATTACAACAGTAACAGTATAAACGTGCTATATATCTTCAAGAATAGATTTCATCGGCCCGTACAAAAATAAAAATAAAATGGCGCAACGATTCCTTCAATTCCGAAGATGTAATCAACTAATTGGATTGATTAAATCATCTAAAAGAATTTGGTAATTCACTCTGAAAGTGCTCAATGCAGCGAAAGATTGCCAAATAAATGTAAGTGTGCGAGTTTTGGTTCGCAAGGTTTGGTTGTGTGCCAGGCGTGTCCCGCTCTCGGCCAAGCGCTTTACCCGATGTTTTAGTTTTAATAGCTTTTTAAAATGGCCTTAATTAAAATTTGTTTGTTTTGGAATGGCCGGAAAGTAAACATAATTATGGAGTTTAATAATTCATTGCAATGGATAGACGGAATTAAAAAAACACGCGTTTCGTACATAAGGTGATAAAAGCTGGCAAGTGGCAACTGCTTACCTATTCGTGTACTGGTTACCTATTTTTTAATCAGGCTACCTTTGATACTTAAATCGATCAAGTATAAATGTATTACACTAAACGTATTCTATTAAAAATTTCGCTTAAATTGAACAAATCGACTATAAAACGTAATTAAATTACGGTTTTTCAATGCCCATACTGAAAGTAAAATATCGAAGGGCATCGCCGTAATTCGTTATATCATCATAAAATTTTTAGTGTCTATTCCATTACTCGAGCTGAGTACAATACGATCTTATTCGGAATACAGTAATTTGAGCGGGTTTGCTGACGCTGTGGCGGATCCCGGCGCTATTGTCGCGTTCCTCCGCCCGGATAACCCTAGACACACGTCTGTTTCACTTGATAAATTGGCTGGGAAAATAAAAAACTTGACTTTGTACCTTTCCAAGTCGATCTGATGCGTCCGTCGGATGTGGAAAGGCAAGGTCAGCGTTGCAGTTACATTGTTATAGTGGACGTCTAGTTTGATGTCTTCCCGTTATTTACGTGTTAGCAGAATTGTTTTTAAGGACTCCGATGTATCTTTTTTGATATACGAGTTGTTATTGATTTATTTAAAAAAAATTCTAAAAATTTTCGGTTACTTACAATGTTATGCAGTTTTCAAAGCCATTCTTCTTTAACTTGATAATACAGTAGGTTTTGAACCGATTAGCGATTCTTTTCGTGTTTGATAGGATAGTTAATTTTAAATGGATGTACCTAAACGTTTGAGATACTTTATTATATCCCAAATTATAAAATCATAAAAGCTATTATATTTTAAATTCAACAATTTATTTGTATCTGACAAAAAGATTTATAACATTACATATCATTTCCATATTCAAAACCGAAGCAGATTTCAAATGAAAATAGGGAATAAAAGCAAATTACAAAAGGGAAAAATACGAAATTGACGACTGGGTTTGAACTTAAAGGTCCCCAACTAAGTACATTATAAAGAATGCAAGGAAATCTGGGGAAGGTAAACAATTTCACGGCTAGTGGTTCAATTTAATTGGAATTGTCTTTTTTTTTGGACCGTCGTCAAGTGGCCCGGTGACAGCGAACAAATGATGCATTCGAAGTCCGTGGTAGGGTTTTAGCATTTCTAAACAGCACTCAAACCTGATTCACTACTATTGACATGTCAACCGGGGGTGAGGATAGTGAGTGATAGAGGTACGAGCTACCGATCGTGTTCGAGATGTCAACGCTGGCCGATCGATGTTGGTTTGTGTGGGTGGAGACGTGTACATGATATTACATGGCTTTACTAGAGATCGCTCGCTGGTATATTATTGATGCGATGGATATAGCCGAGACTAAATTCGAATACTAGTACGTATATAATGGTAGGGCTAGGATGTAATGCTTTTTGTCGGGGAGCTTATAATGAACATGATATCTGGCGAATAAGCATATATAACGTCTCGCAAAAACAAGGGAAAGGCGAATCCATAGGACACATTGCCACAATCCTCTTGCTTTTGCGGCTGTTCATTGCCCATTGGGTAATTTAGGTTTGTTTGTTTCGTTATATGGAAATAATTCAGTGCCAAGGTTTTGTCGTTATGTATATCTGCTTTTATGCCCTATAAAATTAACTCTGAGTTTCTAATTATTTCAGACGAAGATATAGGAAAAATTCTAACTAGTCTAAACAATGTTTTAAAAGTACACGAATAAACAATAATAAATAAGCTCGACGAATTGACTAAAATACAATTTGCAATTACATCGCGTATAAACACAGTTTTACGAGCGTAAAGATTTTACTTTTAAATCCCTACCCTAAAAGACAAAATCATTTCCGCCATTACGTATTTCTGCCTTCGAGTCCCGCGCCAATAAAATATGTAGGTGGCTATTTAGAAGACTATTTACTGTGCGACACTCCATTCCCCGACTCTACTAATGCTCTTAATTATTTTTGCCAGTGTAAGCTGTTTTTCTGACGGGAGAAATGCAATTGCAACATTTTGCATTTCACCCCTCCCCGCCGCGGCGTTCATTACGAACTCGCCTGCCGTCCGCCACGGCTGAGATCTCAGAATAATTAGACTTTAAATCAAGTGTACCAAGGCGGTCAACCGCTCGAATGTGGTATGAATAGTCAATCGTCATTAAATTGTTCAGCTTTGGTAGTCTAATGTGGTCGGGCGTAGCGTGCTCGACTTAAATATAAAAGGGTAGTACTAACGTCTTTTTTACAGAATTCACGGGTCGCTTCAAGCGATTCACGGTATCTTTGTAAGCTGCATTTTGAAAATTTCAAATAAAAGAAATCTTATTGACATAGAGGATTTCAGCACTAGTGTAAACTATGCACGTTTGTAGAATAACACTTTGTACGTAAGGATCCTTGTTATGAACAAATTAATAAACTGTAAGGGCTATTTTTGTTCACTTAAAGTCTAAATTCATTATGGCAAATTAAACCACCGCGTAGCACACAAAAGACGCAAATTGAATTAGCCTTTCAAGCTTAGCGCTGTTATAATAATAGTGATTGTTATCATAACAATGTTTACTTGGAACTAAAGGCAGTATGTTTCGTTAAAATTAAAACCCGTTTATGTGTACATCAACAATGAAAATTAAATTAATACGGACTACCGATGTTCGTTTCAAATTTAAGCAGCGCAAGATTTAAACAGCTCACATTTCGTAGATAGGTACCTACGTAATTACGTCGTAGCTCGCTATGTCGGGCGTATTGTGCAAAATCGCTTACTCGCGGACTCGCGGCTACGGTCGCTTCTACTACAGATTTCTCTCATATAAAACAATGCAAATGTACCAAATGTAGATGAAATATGTAGTGTCAGACCACTCACCTGATTTTATAACAAGACATCTCGGAAATTCCAGGTCAGGTATCAATAATATTGCTCGCGCGAAGTGCTCTAGATTAGGAACGGGAAATGTCATCTCCTTCGGGAACGCTGTATTGAATTCGAGTATTTTGTAGGTAATATTTTAATATTTGTATTTTTTAAGTAGTATTAATACTTTTTTATTACAAAAATAGCATACGAATTATATAAACAATGATGCAATGTTAATAGTATTCTGGTAGCTTCATTGTTCGTACTCCTCCAATTAGCTATTAATTAATTAATATTGCTGGTAGCAAATACGTTGTCATGAAAATTTTTTCCAATTTATACCTACTCGCAATTAGAGAAAAATACAACATATCAGTTTGTACACTTCTCATAGAGCAGTGTGTTTTATTATCTTCAACAAGAATACATCACCTATTGCAATCGAGTGTAAGGTGAGTATCATTCGAGCAGGTGCACGATCGAGTTGCAGCGGTAGGACGCAACTGCTGAGCCAGCACGTTCGCTGCGCTCGGCTGCTCCCCACTTCCTGTCACCTTTGCTAGACTTTCAGTTGATTTCATCCTTGTACGCAAATGTCATAGTTAATTTTATACGAGTACAACTTTGTGAGTAATCCAGTTTCATTTAGTTTCTCATAGTTGGATGTGGGTCATATAGTGGCATGTAGTTTAGAAGTTGTTTTAAGTACTTTTGTGATGAGTTTTCATTTTGTACAATTACACGAATTTACCTACCCGATAGTTACTGCGAAACTATTCAACCGATAATTAAATTAGTGAGAAATATCCTTCATATGGCTTTAAGTGATGAGTTTTAACATGACCAAGTTGAAAACTGGTTTTCATGTGTTTTTCAGTTTTGTATCTTTAATAGAGATACATATTTTAAAATTGATTTCTGATTTCTTCATTATGACAATAATAAAAGCAAGAAATGAGCGTCATATAACAAATCACTAACGCAATACGCAAACAATATTTTCGTATGTCCTGAAAGACGGACCGATCGAAACATTCCATTACAACGCACGACGCACACAATCCGCGCATTCATTAGTGGAGCAGTGTAAATAATCTTCGATTTAATTGAAATAGATTAAAGTAATAATTCATGTTCCGCAGACGCCGCCGACCACAATGGTAAACGTTACACAATGTATCTGATTAGGCCACAAGATCGCACAATCAAATGTCCCAATGCCCGTTTAATAAGCATACCGCACATGTAATAAATCAACCTGATTTGATTATTTAGTGCCGGCTAGCTGCACGTACGTATTTGGTATAGGATTACGTTAGATTTCCTGAATTAGCGTTTACTACAGCTGTAGGTGCCGTGCCGTCTTGTTTAGGGCTGAACGCTCCTGTCATTATTTGCTGTTTTGTGCTGAATTGGAATATTTAATATGCAATTATGTTTGTTAAGGACAAGGCAGGTTACTGTTTGATTAGCATATGTTACAAAGAAGCCATCCGTCGCCAGTTTTGAGTGAATTTTCAGTCAAATTGGTCTTTGCTGGTTATGATATTTTATTGTAACGTATATATTTGATTTCATTCTATCCTCTAAAATAAGTAATGTAGTTAAATAAGATATTAAAGGACATACTTTTAAAGTATCTGTAAAACTGAACAACAAATATTAACTTTCTTATCCCTATTAAAAAAAATCCACCACCACCACCCACCATAATAAACAAACGTATTTAAAATGCCAGAACATTTAAAAGCCTTACATTATGAATTTCGTTAAATAAATTGCATGTTGCATTCAATAAACAATACGTACAGCCCTAGAGCAGAACGTTGAATTCGCCCTAAATTCATATGATGATCCTTAGTCGGCAGCGAATGTCTGTGGCTATAACTTGCCAGGGTTGCCAGTTAATTATAATCAAGTACTCGGCCAATTTGAATGGCTTGCAGTTGCCACTGTTTACGGCAAAAGCACAACTATCGAGAGCCAAACGGATTCTCAATACCTGTGGATTGTAAGATGACGAGGTATTTATTTCTTGTTGTTACTGTTGTTCAAAAATATTTGTGAATTCAACAGTTTTATCTCAAATTGTCAGTATTGGAAGTTTTGTATTTCCTTTATATGTAGGTTGTATTCTTCACTTTTTTTGTGGGAGGCAAGTATGATTTGGCGTGAATTGTTCTTGCTTATGCAGGGTACCACATCCTCAAAGTTGATCGGGAAATCCATTTGCCTGAGACCTTTGCGTTAGGCCTTTACAATTGTATCTGGGCTGTGGTAGCGCTTAACATCAGGCTGCACATCAGCTCCTTTGTCGATTATTACACAAAACAAAATGAAATAATAATGTAAGGTTAATAATATAATGAATAAGTCGCGTTTAAAATCCGTTAAACAGTCTTTAATTTCTAAAATGAAATAATCAAGTAGTAAATCATGGAATTCATGTACAATGTATACCTATCTGGGTATGCTTATATAATTATATGTATAAGAAATTGAGTTACAAACCAATGTATTATATTCACTTTTAATCTCACGCCAAGCATGTATTTCAGTCGAAATTTATACTAGTTCAGACTTCTAAAAGAATTAGAGCAATGCAAATAGAATAAACGTTCCAAACATCTACATAAATACACAGTAAGTCTCTGAAATCAGCGTTATTTTGCATCGCACCTGGAATTTTACAAATCAAATAAAAACATCGGTCTGTTTGACAGTGGATTTTAGTGAAAAACTAAAATCAACTATTTTCGCTCTTATCGCCGCCGGTCATTCGTCGGATTTAAGCTCTGCCTGACACTATTAAGTACCTGCCGGAATTCCCAGTTGTCCACATAGGTGCTTCTGAAATTCACTTGTTTTATATAACCTCCAAACTAAATCGCTTTACTGGATTATTTTGGAAAATAGAAAGATTTCAAAGAATACTTTGCGATTTTTTGGGGCATTTACAGTTTGTATTTTTATTTCTCGTAGGAGTCGAACTGCGCGCTTTGTTGGCTTTATCCGTTAGGATTTTAATCTTTATGTAGTCAGCGTTTGTGTCATTTTTGAGTGTATGCACAAGAGGATTCGTTACGTCTTAGTTGTTCGTTATTTTTAATTTCGTTTGATATAACTTTATATAGTTTTATCTATTGTATCTATTATGTTGTCAAACAAACTGCCTTGCAAAAATGTTCTTCAAGGGAAAAAAACGAACAGAAAAAAATACAGCACAATTTAATGAAAATAGGTTTAATTTAAACCCCATAGGCTTTCAAACTCCCGCATTCAATCATAAAGTAATTTGTTGAATAAGCAACATATTATAATAACTTTACGCCATTATTAATACGCTAAACGATGACTCTTCTGGGACCTGTCAGAGGTGTCATTTCAATTGTACATTCCCCGTTTGGGCAGATTTATAAAGTATCAGCTCTACGCAATGGACTAATTTGTTACTATTATTTTGTTCAAGCAACTATACACCTTAATTCGAGGTTAGAAGTCGTATTATTGTTCGTTGTGTTTATTAATTGTGAGTTTTAGTTAACGGTTCATTGTATTCACCTAGATATGGTATGCGTATTTGATAATGGATGGTCTGAAGCCTATTACGGTAGCTCAAGGGAATAGTCTTGTCGAAATATAACCATTTTGTTGGGGTATACACACATGTATATGTCTAGTATCAAATTCTTCACACTTCCAAACATTTTGGGCAGAGGATCTTACTAAACAATTATTTAATGATTAAGATATATTGGAAACTGAGCAGATGAATGATGAGCTGATTAAATTCATCTTTTAGGTTAATATTTAGCATTCGGTTGTAATCTTTGATGAGAATAATAGATTATTGGGTATAGAAATTAGAGACTTTTTAACGGATTTTAAACGCAATTTATTCATTATATTAGACACATAATCTCCTCGCGGCTACACTCGCAGTACGTGAATGTCGAGTGAATAAATCGTTTATAATCTGTCAAAAAGTCTTAAATTACAATATTTACAATACTCACATGAAATCAATCACAAGTAAGTACTAGATTATTGGGTATTTTCAGAAATAAACCTATCCTTCAAATAAGATATGCAGCCTTATTTTCACATTATGTAATACGTTTAATTATTTTTATATACAAATACTCACACGGTTTTTCATTAAATTAATATCCAATCGAGGTAGTTGTTCCTGAGATTAATGCATTCAAACAAACAAAGTCTTCAGCTTTATATAATTTGTACAGAAGTGTAGATAACTGAGAAATCAATTTAACACGGCCGTAGAGCGTCGCATATAACGTATAGGACATTGGAACCAATTTAATGAAATGCAGTGTTACATGCATATGCAATCGGATAAACCTGCATGTTCCAAATAATAGATAAAGTGGTGAAACTATTCTTACTCAATACAGTTCTGGGTTGTTTTATTGAAAATGACGGTTTTTATACGGTATTCTAATAATAAAATATACGGATAAATCAGAAATAAACAAATTTTAGTTCAATTAACCATTAAAAGGTTTGGACTTTTACGGTGCAAGTAGGGAATAAAAAAAATATCAATATAATAAACAAAACAAACATTACTTCCGAACTATTATAGAATGTACGTTAAAGTATGGTGGTCAATCTCAACGCATTACGAAAACATCAAAGTAAAAACGTGTTCGACCCGTGTTCCCATACAAGTTCTCCAAAGGACTGACTGAATCCCATAAATTTAAATCACCACTAATAAAACTAAGCACATATGTTTATACATTGGTAAAGATTAGTCCTATCGCTCGTAATCAATTTTTAAAATTGTCTCCTTAAGTTTCATGGATTTTACGATCTGTAGTTTCTCTTTATAACAGTAAGTGTAATAAAAAATCCTGATAATTTATGTTTGTAGTATAATTATATAGTCTAACTTAGTATAAGACAATTACTATGCTGAAGTGGGTGGAAAATAATTTGACCTATTCAAGTGATTTATGAAAAATCTTCTGCGTAAACTCTAGGGACGAAGGCCGTATTGCGTAGGTGTTTGACTTCATGTTACATTTTTACTAAAGCTTTTAAATTTTATATTGTTCCTCATAAATATGTCGGTTGTTCGGCATTCCGTAAATATGTAGGCGTTAAATGTCAACTCCAGGAAAAAGAAATGAAAGATAATTGCAGGTAATATTTGCTCTTTTTATGAAGGTTTTAAGGACTTAAATGGCACTTGGGGCTAAATGCGTACAAGTATGCACTATAATAATGCCAGTTATACACGTAAAACATAAGAGAGCAAAATGCAATGTAGCTCTTCTGTTGTATATTTAGATTATGCATTTTTTGTACAGTTTGTAATAAATATGCTGATACAAGAAATTTGTTGAATTTCATTACAAATCTAAAGATAGTATGAATTAGTTAAATATATACTAATTATATAAATTAGTTTTATAACAAAAGTCATAGTAAAATTTTGCAATTTACATTATACTTACAGGAGAAATGTCAAATTATATGTACATTTTTAGTTATACTCGCAATTTTATCTAAAACACCGTACTGATAAAATATTGTTTCAGATTTTCCCTCTAACGGAAAGTTCAAATAGTTTGTTTACGGAAAGGCCTTGATAAGTTGTGGAATCAATATTACAATTGTAAAGCATATGTTTGCCTCGCGCCTTAGAAATTCTTCGGCAAGTTGGTGGGAAATTTTGAAAAATATGATATAAGGGGAGCAAGAGGGCGGAAGGTCGGCAACAACTTGGAAGAGGAATCGCTCCCTGGAGGGCTATGATGAATCTTTCACACGCTTTATCGCTTTGCATCGAATCGAACCTTTGGGCGGTCTTTAGCCATCTTTTGCACTATACAATTTATGACTTTTATCGACAAATGAATTACGCTTATAGCATTGTTAAACAGTTTGATAAAATTGCGGTGTCATTTCGCGGTATTTTATTTCTGTATTCGATTCTTAATTTTAAGATAAAAAAAATCAAATGGTTGTTAAAAAATTCAAAGTAGTGCGTATAAGGCGAATTCATGTATGTTAATAATATATTTGAACATAAATTTCGAAGTATAAATTTATTTTATTTATCCTACTTTACCTACATATCCTTTTTCATTTTCACTTTAGGTACTGCTTCGATGTACATAGATACTCATATAATCTACGCCATTCCATGAAAGTCCTTCAATAATGCCCAGCATTTCAATTACAATACGCACTCCGAATTTCTCTTTTATGTTCGAGTTTACAAAACAAAGCGTCAACGAAGAGAATAAGTTAATTCCGATGGAGGACACTTAAAAAAGAATGACTTGAAGATAGACGATTGTTACGACCCTCTCGAGATGTGCAGACGCCGTGAAAATCTGTGAAATAATACCCCGCCGTTGGTTAATCCTGCTCCTAGCTGATGATACAATAAAATAAATGCGCTGCGACTAAACTACAAATTACTACAGACCTTGTACGGCTTAAAATAATTAAGATTCTTTGTCCGACGAGACGGCAGTTTAAACTTCGCTGCATATAGCCTGCACTCTTGTTGAGGGGATGGATTAATATCTTCTCATAATTTATTTAGTCTTAGCTCTTTGCTTCGGGCGACATTGCTTTGAAACATATCTATTATTGCTTTTCTTAGAGAAAATTGAATATAGACGTTATTTACATAGTCCTCGTAATTTATCCTTTTATTTATTAATTGTGGTATGGTATAGTGATGGTATGATTTTATAATTACATTAACATAATGCCACTTCAGAGTGTAATGCAAAAAGATTTTCTTATAAAAATACAGCGGTGTTTATTTTATAACATTTTTATCACTTTATGCGGGTGACATTGAAAAATCTGAGCCACATTAAAAGTCTACGTGAATATTCTTTTCACTATAAAATGAAGGCGTAGAATTTTTAGAGAGAATATTGTGTCACCATTTTCTTTTCTATTTCGCTAAAAGAAGTCGAGCGGAATTTGCAGTAGGTAAGTCTGAGAGGTGCTAGAGGCGTTGAGAGGCCGCGGGTGTGCAAACTATGTGTTTGTTCCCGCGCGCTGTTTATCTCTACCTAGATAATTTAACATGTTACACAACATTCATACAAATGCAGAAGCTCATTTCATATTTTTGTGCGCTATTTAAAATGATGTTAGTTGTCATCATCTTTAATGAACTATGGAAGTATATAATTGCATGTACCAGGAAATCATGATCCTCAAGAGCTGCGCTTACATTCATATTCCAATAATATGCTACTGTTTGTTGTTTTAACATTTTGTATTTTACTCAGCTATTTATAGTCATTACAGAAGCACAATTAAAAAGTTCTTAGAATTATTAGCTCGACATTTAAAACAATATTTATTATGGATACATTCCTTAAATAACATGAATCAACAGTACTTGCATAGTTTTTTAGAAATTTCTTCGTCTTCTAGAAAACGTGAATGAAACTGTTAAAATGTAGAAATACTGAACAATAATTCAGTCGGTGTAACCGTAATCAACGTAAATAAGAGAAATTTTGTAGCAGCAATATCTTTAACTCGAGACGCCACGCTGTAGGTCTTATAAAAAATCTGCAAGCGTAACTTTTACATTAAAAGTCGCGAGTTTTACCGGAGTTGCTGCGAAAGGTTCTAGTTGTAACTTAATATGCCTCCAATTCATCGAGTTTATTGCCGATGGAAATTCTCGATTCCATTTGATTTCTCTTTCACAATTATGTTTAGAATTATGATCTGCTTTTTTAGCTACATTTTTTGATATGAAAATAATGAAACCACGAACGGACTTAAAAGTTCAGCTTCACTGTTTTGCTCATTAAAACATTGAACAAACACAAAATTACATAATATTTGTCAAATCTAACCGCACTTGGTCGGGACTAAACTGTCCTTTCACGCAATATGGATTTATGTGATGTTAGCAAGGATGAGTAAGGATGACAAGTGTCGTGTAACCAACACGCTCGATTCACTCTGTCCTAAAAACGTGATTCTACAAAGAAAATCGCGCGAGGGCGGTGCGAGGTCACGCCGACCGCAAGGGCCCTTGCTTTTGTTCAAGCTCCAACAATGCCGAGTACCCTCCATTCTATACTTCCCCGATGCTACGATGTTTCAACCGCGGATTAGGCTTTGAAAATAATTACTACTACGAGTATTCAAACGTCTTATGCGAGGAATAATTTTTTGGCAAGGCGTATTAATGTAAGGACGCCGAGAGCCAAATTGCATAGATTATCGTCGATCGTGGATTTATTGGTGGCGACATTTGTGTGTATTTAAGGCTTTGATTTGGCTGAGTTTCTCGACTATATTAGCTTCTTTGAGTAGCGATATTATGTTCTATCGATAGCAGAAGCCTTGTTTATTGGTTTAATTCATATAATGCTTTGATTACCATGAAGTATAGTTTGGTAGATATTCTTAAGGAGTCATTCAGTACTATAGGAATTGAATCATGTATTAATTTTGTCAAAGAAATTTATATAAATGTGGCAAGATATTTTTTATCGTGGGTATGATCTGAGAAGCAAGCGAATTAAATAAAACCTATTCAATACTACTTCTAACGTACATTACCCCTAACTAATTATTATAATTTCAAATGAATATAATATTATTAACATTACATAAACATCTCACAATCACTTTAGATCATCATTAATTAATGTTAAAATTAATAAAGGTTTTGTTTATTACATTCTTTACCGTATACATGTGTAGATATAAAATTTAACAGTAAAAATTCATGTATTTCTCTGCTACAAGGCTAACTGTCCTAACTTGAAAAAAATGGCGATGCTTTATAATCCACTGTTTGACAATGATGCTGACGAATGAGCTCGATAACAAAACAAATTGCAATAACGACGGTGAATTTTTTATTTACTTTTCAATGGATTCATAGTTTATTCTTTGCAAACAGAAAAAAAGGTATGGCAGTAATCAAGTTAATGGTTGAAAATAAATTTAAAGTTATTTTATACTACCTATTTAAATATTTAGAAGATTTGTTTGTTGAAAATTGCTTAATTTTGTTCGATTTAAACTTCCATTAGCTTTAATTATTCATTTTAAAACCGACATCACAATTTCCGTAAGTTTTATTACTGTTCCCAAATTCCCGAAATCAAATAAATACATAGAGGTCAAATACTCATTTTAATAGGTTTTATCATTTTATAGACGCAATTGATAGTTAAAAAAACTTTATCTGTAATATGCATCATCATTTCCGCTTTGTACCATTTTATAATTAGTTTGTATTATTGTACATTTTTCTTTATTGATAATTCCAGTAACTGTGTTCGGGTTGTTGAAAGTGAAAAAGGTATTTACTATATCCTTAGTAAAATTATTGTTGCAAACATTTATATGTATGTAAAATGTAGTCTGGTAATGAGATGAAATAACATTTAGGCTGTTTCCCCCGAGTAGGTTACCAGGCGTGGGAATCTGCAAACTGAAGAAGGTATAATAATATAAAAATTGACACGGGAATGAAAATATTCGTTATAACTACATGTAGCGCCAAACAAATTAATATTATTTCATAGTCTTTGCTCGTGTATACCAAGAGAGTAGCTGAATATAATCTGATTATTTGCATATTGAGATCGAAAATCAAATATATTTTTTTAATCAGCTTCGGCTGTTCCACTGCTGGACAAATACCTCTCTTCCACATCTCCCTATATCTCCATATTTAAAATAGGTCAGTTTATAAATACACAATGTGTATAAAAAGCTGATCCCTACTCTTTGGTAACACTTAAAAAATGGCTAGAATTAAACTTAGACTCCGCCTCACGACTGGAACAGTGGAGCTAGCCACAAAGATAGTTGGCATTCGTTGTACCTCCCACCAAAAAACCACAGGTGCCAAGTTAGGCGTCACAGACTGGCCACCACTCTGATCTTTCCAGTTTGTTGAATAGCTTAAATAAATAGCTATCTAATTTGGTGCAATGGAATGCATTAAAATGTTTCCCATCCCACATTAACTTGAAATATGACATATTTCAGGTAAATATGAGATGGCGTTTTAGTAGCTCGTTAATAATCTGTGGTTTTAAAAAGATGTTTGGATATAAGTTCCCTAATATATAATTAAAATGTATAAACAAAACTGTTTCCTGTTTAAGACGCTGTAATATTATTAATTTATTTCCAATTGGCATTATACAAATCAGCATTTATCGTATGAATTCAAAATTTGTTTCGTTTTTCTAAATTTCATAGAAATAAAATGAGAGTGATGTGCCAGATATTGTAGCGAGATATCTAAAAAGACTATTTACTTAAGACCCAAAAGTGTCAGTTGTTGAAAGAACGTATAGAGCACCTAGATGCAATCGCAACAGGCGCTGAATGATATTGAGAAGGGTCTCATCTTGACAACTGAATGTAGAGAAATACTCGTCTAGTGGTCTTAATATCTTACCACAGATCACAGACTAAATAGAGAAAGCAAAAGCACATAATATTGACTGTTGATTAGGTGGAAGTGAATTATTTACGCCCCGTGATTCAATTTAGTGTTGGTATAAGCAAGTTGGTTAATAATATCGAATGCTTCATTGCACCACACTGAGTTGTATGATCTTTCAGAAAGTTGAGTGTGCTTTAGAATTAATTGGACTAGTTTACACCGGAGTAGGAGCCACACCTCCACATCAAACAGCAGCATGCGAATGTTACACTGCTTCATACGGTGAGTGGGGAACCCGAAGCTCTTTTCTTCTTTCCTTATCACTTACCCCTTAAAAGCAGACAATACTTCTGCGAATGTTCATAGGTGGTGGTGATCGCTTGCCATCAAGCGAACTACCAGTCGGTTGCCCGCTATGGCATAGGAAAATGTAGCGTAGGATGATGCTTTAAAATTGTAAGAAACAGATAACACAGAAATCGATGTTCGCTTCTTCCTGTTCAATGTACGGTCTATGTTACTCACTTAATGTCTCCCGCGGGATGCGTGCTGATACAATGCGATATCTTTTTAACGTTGACAAGTGAGATAAGCTATAAAAAGTGGGGTGGAACTGCAAAAGGACTTTGCGGTCAGCGTGAATGCCTTTCACCTGTATTTAATTTTCATTTGGCACTACGATTTATATAGATGTGAAGAATACATGTTTTTTTTTTATGAGGGCGACATAAATGCTATGTCAAATGCATGAAGTTTTTGATGTTTGTTTTTATGGAGAAAGTTTTGTTAATCATGGGCTGGTAATCAGTACTGTTTGCCACAAATTGATCGTTTGTTTGATATCAACTTTGTGGAAGAGAACTTCCCTGCAACATTTGATTGATGTTATCTACATTTGATAACGTGTAATTGTAGTTGAATGATTTTTGATTGAATGAAAGAGTTGATGCTTTTGTCTATAATATTAATTTATGTTTTTTATCACCCGCTAGTTATGGCTGTATAACCCAATGGAATATTATGATGGACCGCTTCTAAATCCGTGTCTCTTCTATTTCTCAAACCCAAACATGTTTTTGCCAAATATTTGAGGTCCACACATAACAGATATTAATCACGAGATCCATTTGGTGTGTTGACGCGTAGCTACGTCACCACAATAGTAAGAAGGGAAATCATTTTCCATTCCGGTCGCGTCGTCTGCAAAATACTGCGTTTTGTCACTGCAACAAATATGTCGACTTCGACAACACTCTGTTCATATTGAGCAGGTGGCCACAGCTATACTCTCGCAGCGTTGCGATATGTGCACTGTTATGAAGTAAAATAACTTACGTTTTATTTTCTGCTTTTTGACGAGATTCTGCTTAAAGGTATGGCTAGAATTTGGGACGTAGTTCAGACTTATAAATGGCCACATATCGAAATACGTTTGGATCGAGAGCTATTGTATAAGTTTAATCTAAATCTACTTATAGAAATATGATTGGTCTTGATTGTAAAAGATTGAATAACAAAACATATTCTTAGATTGCATTAATTCTCAGAAAAACAATTCATTGTGGATGAATTGAAAGACGATATATTTGCTTGGTAAGCAATATTGTTATATGAATCGATTCACTTATAAAGTTAATTTGAGTAAATTTCATTTAGGAAATCATGTAGTTAATTATGTAACATAACGTTTTCATAAAAAAGAAAGAGAACAGAATAGCATAATATAATTTATAGGTAGCCGCTACGACAATAATAGAAGCTCTTTGAAAAATTCTTTTGAGAAAACCGCAGTTATAGACATCGTGTGCAATTGTGTAATTCCAGGTAGCTCTATTACAGTGGCCACATTATTTTCAGTGCAACGAGTGTACCGCAAGAAATAAAGGAGCCCGAACAAAAAAGACACTCTTTGAAAGTCCTTTATTTCAAGGATTGTAGCAGTAAAATGCGGTTTAATTGCGTGGTGGAACTTTAACACTTATTACTTTTATTTCGATTCGATGAATTTTAAAATCTCTTCTCTTAAACGACCGACTCTGAGAGAAAGAAATCATACCAATGTGGAAATCGACGCGATTCCATCGTCACCAGTGCGAGCTTCTGGTACGTAACTATTTTGAAACTGTGACACTTAATTTTAACTGCTGGCGACTCTTTTCTTTAAATATCAATTGTGGCGATAGCGAACGTCGATGGGTATTGAGAGAATTTTGCGAAGTTCGTCGGTGCAGGAACGCTGTCCTTTTACAGTGCGACATTTGTCGCAAAAATTAAAGTTTCTGCTGGGCAGTGAGCGGGTCGGAGTGGGAGGGGAGGGGACGGGAGGGGGAGGAGAGATTGAGGCGCGCTTCCGATGCTGTCCCGCGCCCGCACTCACCTATGCCCTCCCCAGAGACAATAGCGAGCCAATAAAACTTTTATTGTGCGCTATGATTTTGGAAACATTTGCCGAGATGACTTCTATAAAATTCGCAATTTATTCACTCAGTTTGGATGAATTCTTTCAATTTATCGACGTCCACAAAATCAACTTTCTAACACAGTTTCACAAATCTTCCTACTTTTTTATTGCTCAATCACGTCATACGTTTCTACGTGAAATGGATGGAGAATTAAGCCGAACTTGTGTTATAAATCTAGCTGTGCTCAAAGTAGTTACACAAAACAGTTTAATTTCAAAACACGCGTAACCTCAATTGCTTTTATTTAAAACGTTAAAGGTTAGGGTTACAACTAAAGTAATAAATAATACTAAAATATTTGGGGACTTATCTGCACAGCGCGTACGAGACCCTTACGTCATTAGGTTGGCCACAACAAATATGAAACAAACATTTTGTCCACAAAACTTTTCCTAGTGGTTCATATTTGAAACAAGATAGACGATCTTGTGTACGTAATAGAGTTTTTCTCAACAAAGAAATCGTTTTACCTGTTTATATTTCGAATACTCCGTGGCGTGGTTCGGAAGAGGTAGATAAGAATCAAATGGATGTTGTTTTGCTGCATACAGCGGTGTTACAAAACATATGCATGCGGCGACAAATGGTGTCAACGTCTTGACACTTGCTGAGAAATTACGGATTTTAGATTACGGAGACTGCGAACTATCTTATGGAATTGTTTCAGCCAACATCGGATTTGAGAACTGCGGTATTTTAGCTTTACATATTCGGATAAGTATCAAGTCGAGATATTAATGCTTTTCACTTTACGTCTGTTAAGTTTTTTTTTATTTAATTTTTAGTTTTATAGCATTGAAATGCTGTATAAATGTGGAAATTTTCTTTTGGGGATCACGGGTGGCCGAGAGGCTAGGCGTTGCTACGATTAGGCAAGAAACGCAGGTTCGAATCCTGCCTCGTGATCAAATTTTTTTTATTGTTTTTTCATCGCAATTTCATTATAACAAAATGATAAATGTCTATGATTTAAAGCATACGGCATTAGCTAAAAAAACTTATCAAAATTAAAATCAGAGCGAAACTGTCTCTTTTCGTATATATTTACTTTTGGGCAGACATAAAAAAATTAAAGCGCGTATAAAATGTATCATGACAGTGATAAGTCATACTTTATCCTTATTAAAATAAAATGAAATTGCGTCTCGCAAATAAATTGGTTATTTTATTTACGTCAGTGAGCATTTTCAAAATATTTTCATGGAATTTAACAATATTCCTCATAGGAATTTGTGCGAAACATTTTAATGGTTTTAATTTGTGTGGACGTGTCGACACATGGCGCATTTTATTTAATTTAAGGGCAAAACACATTTTAAATCTTTTGTAAAACGGCATATATATAAAACGCGTGGCAGAGTGCAATGGTTTCGTAACAATATTAAATATTTCTGGTAATATTGCGGTTACCTGCGACAAGCAGTTGCGGTGTATTTTCAAAGAGATTTTTGTAAATAATTGCTTCTGTATTGTATTCCGGTTTTTAATGTGCGTGCATTTCAACATTAAAAGAATCGTGGCGCAGTTTTTATTCATGGAAATTAAAAGTGCTGGTCGCTGGTCGCTCTACCTCCTTTCATGTTGCTTTTTACATTACGAAATGAAATTTTAGTTTAGTTTCTACTTTCACGTGAATTCTCTAATCTTTCTTAATGCCATTTCATATTTTAATTAAAAATGAATGAATATTACGCTCCTTCAAACAAGTATTAAAGCCAACTTTATATCTAGACCATTATATAATCTCAGGCACACGTGTAATATATTTAAGTTGACGTTAGAGCCATGAACACATATTTTGGCACAGTGATAAGGAAATGACACTGTGAAAATAAACCAGTGTGGCTGAAAATTTTCTAACGGCGATGGGAATGAGCGGGCGATGAAGCGGAAGCGGAAGCGGAAGCGGTACAGATGTGCAAAGCGGATATGCATGTGATAGTTTGGGCGATTTATATTTTTACTCTTTTGCGAAAGTCTCGAAAATGTTTTTGATACAAAATATATTTTAAATTATATGTAATCGTTTTTATTATTGAGTATAGTTGTTTGGTTATAATATGTGGTTGTTGATTTAAAGAAAATATCTACAATAAAGATAAATTAACCTCAGCAACGTATGAGCATGAAGTAAAAGATTTTTTAGGTTGTATATATTTGTATCGTGCGTCTAAAAATAAATAAAACAGTATTCTGTTATTCTCTCCTTTCTTTTCCGGGATATAACCTTTTCATTTGATTCAACCAAGCATTAACTAGATAGCGATTCAAAGAAATGTAACAAGCTACGAAATGTGTTCGCTTCATTCTTAAATTTTGAAGTGGCAATCGACAGCAACAATCACAGTCTTGTAAGCTAAGGGAAAGGTAAATTCATAAAGCGGCGATCGATAAGTATTGTATATTCAGAAGCTTTTACGTTGAAATCGGACGGACACGGCATGCGAGCACGATTGACGCATTACCGTATTGTCTCAAAATAGCCTTCGAGGAACGATTTCTATGAACGACCCATTTTAAGCGGACAATGTATGGAAGTGCAGAGGAGCGATTTGTCAAGGGAATGAATTTCAACAAAGGACTTATTTGAATAGCAACTTGTACGGCCGTTTTAATTTCATAAGTCGTTTATCATAATCAAGGGTGGGGTGTCCACAACCCATATCACTGTCTCGCTATGAAGGAAACGTCAAATACCTTTGGACAATGCGGACGTTTCGTTTTCGTTCTTTACACCAATCTTGGGAAGGGCGATTTGTATGTTATATCTTGCAAGTCAATATTTATTGAGTGTTAAAACGCTTGTATGTTTTTAGCCAAGTCAAATTTCGGAACAAATGCTATTGAATGGATTTTTATCATGCATACATTAATTTAAAAACTTGAACTAAAGGGAGCATTAGATAATGTTTATCCTTATTTAGAAAATATGGATAGTCTTTTGGTTTCCCCCACCTAGTTTCCGTTCCCGTGGGATTTCTGTGATAGAAATTATCTTATGTCCTTCCTCGGATTTTAAACTATCTCTGTACCAAATTTCATTCAAACCAGTTCAGTGGTTTGGACGCGAAGAATAGACAGACATACAGAGTTACTTTCTCATTTATAATATTGTTTAGGATTAAAATATCTACAAGAAGCCAGAGTAAAGTTATACTAATAATATAAAGCTAGTCTCTGTTTGTTTGTTTAAGAACGCTAGCAAAGTATAGAGTTTATAATATAGTACTATGTGTGCGTCTTATAAGTTTCTTTTAACAAATATTTAAAGATCATGTAATGCTTTGCAAACGCAATATAATAAAGTGATTCACTAAATATAGTTTCTTTTATGGAAATTTAAAATCTTTAATGCGAAACATTATCATTTACAAATTAAGGACTTTTACGGATATTTAACGCGATTTATTCATTATATTACGACGTTTGAACGTTTCGAACACTCTACAGCAAGCGTGGTTACGGGGACACTAAGATGTGTCATCTTCCTTAAAAAGTCTTTAATCTACATGTATACATACATACATACATTATCCAAAATCAAACACAAGAAAATGCTAACATAATCATTATTGAATTTGTAATGAATGAAACATATCATGGCAAAAGCGCAATAATGACGGTCAGCTTTAAGTGACATGTAAACAGAGTGACTCGGTATTACTAATCTAATACACTGTATTCGGCATTTGATGTCCGACGGGGGAGTACAATCTTCGACCTACTGCGCCGGTAATTCTGTGGCCCCGCCTTCCATAGCTCCTAAGGCCTGCTAGCCACGATGGAAATGTAATAATCAATATTAATTTTAGTTTCGTTTCGTAGCTTCTTTAACTTTTCTCTAGTATGGATAACGTTTATCACATAGATAATATTATGTTGTGTGTAGTATGGTTGTTATTTTTATAAATAAGTAAATATAATGTTTGAGTATATATATTTTTTAATATAATGTAGTTATAGAAGATAATATACAGGAAGACAGTAAATAGCACGATTAATTCAAATGTGTTCAAAAGTTGTGCAGTGATAGTAATCATTATTTATTTAAATATGTAGATGTTACGTACTATCTGTTTGTTTAAGATAAATAATCACATATTTTGTATAACTATGGTCATCCAATAAGGTTTATATTATACATAATTAGGTTTATATTATTTATCTTATTGATTGACCTTTTAATTAGCCTATATGCCACGTACTAATTGATGTAAATCAAATATTTATGATTACGTTAATGAAAATAATTATATGTGTTACTGAGCTATATTCTATATGGCATGAAATTTAGCTGTTAATCATAATTTATGATCGAGTAAACTTCTTAAGTTCGACATTAATATTATTTTTAGCTATTACGCGACCTATCTTTGACGGTGCTTGATATTTTATAAAAATGTTGTCTGAAAAGCAACGTAAAACTCATAATAAAAAGTCATACTGTTATAAAGTTCTACTTAGATGTAATGTGTGAAGTTTTCTTTCATATGACATGAGACAAGTCCATTGTGTACGTATCGTTATATTTAATTATTAAAAAAATATATTAAATGTGAGGAACACGATCGACTGCTATCAATAATCGAAGAATTGCTTCAGGCATAGTGGTTAGAGCAAAAACGTTCTAACCGAGAGTTTATGGATTCGATATGTGATAGAGTCTTAGTCTGCCAATGTAAAAATAGTCATTGAGTGCTTCTGCAATAAACATTTTTGCATTATATTAAATCGTACCATACACATACCCTTAAATCGTCCATTTCCATCAAGGTTACGGGAAAAACTCTCATACTACTGCAATTTGCACAAGTTTTAGTATTCTGTAATTAGAAACTCTAATGAAATATATAACTCTACTTCATCTTAGCAATAGTGGGGACCCGCCCTAAGCGACCTTAGCTGACACGGACTAATCGCAACCAAACGAATTCCAATATGTGACCTTTAAGTAAGTTCACTGTTCAAATATTCACAAATAAATTACTGGGTAATATGTTTCCGTGAACGTAGTTAAGCTTTCGAAGGATCAATTTCGCTCATTTGCATCGTTACGCCATTCAATTTGACAATGTCGATAGTGCACTTTCGTGGAAACAGTTCTGAGCCGTTTTCATACAATCTCTGCTCTCAATACATGGTCTTAGCCCAGCTAGTTTTGAACCTATATCATTTACTATAATGTCATTGATATGATGATAGGTTAATATCAGTTTTAGTATTTTTATGTAGTGAAATTTCGTAATATTACATCTGTTTATTGTTCGATTTCATTATGGGTAATCTAGAAAGAGTGATTGCAATCCTGATATTAATTATTGTTTTTTAACCCTACGAAGGGAAGAGAGAAATCCTACGAAGTACTACTCGTTATATGAAGACACTGGTTCGCTACACGTGTCCTAAAATCGTACATGGATGGAAATGATTTCCATTCCTGTTCCATGCTTTCAATAACAATGCCCCGTGTAAGGGTTACAAGGTATGAGTTGTTGTATAGAGCGATCGAAATCTAAATAGGTAATACCGCGAGCAACCCCTCTACGGGGTAGGCTTAGTTGTACAAAATTGGAGTAATAAAAGAGGAATGCTTGTGAAAGTTTTGCAATAAAGCCAACGAGTATCGACTGTTAAGAAGTAAAGAGTTCTAGAGTATAATACTCCATGTACATAACTCGTGGTTATTTATACTAGTTTAAACTTCGCAATGATTCTATTCGTCGTACTGGGTTTAACATTTAGCGACAAAAAACTTTACAATACCTTTCTGGATGTTTTCGGGATTTATGTATTTACTTACAAGGGACGATTTAAAAATTTGTTTTCATTAAAGTAATAAAATAGGGCAGTTAATTGCCTAACGGAAATGTGAGGAAACTGATCTTAACTCCATTAAAGTTTTGCCGTAATTGCTTCGAAGAAATTACGATAAGCTTTACGCTTTTATGGTGTTAAATATGTAATTAACTTTCTTACTTATATGAGGTAGTTGTTAGAAACGATATCAAATAATAATTCAATAAATAGGAATAGTGTCTCTGTTTTGTATACAATTCGAATTTCCATATTACATTATTACATTGAATGTTGTCTTTTTTTTACTGAACTACACCACATATTTCATGTATTTAAACATGTTTAATAATAATTGAAATGAACGTGCAGTAATAAGGAAGAATCTTAACATATTCAAGGGTAAGGCATTTAAGACGAAACAGAAACCAATAGACAAATAGCGGGGCTCTCATAAAGTAGTGGTAGACGCTGCGTAGGTGTGTTTTTCGTGTATTTCACGTGGAAAATAATTACATGCCGGCTGTGACGTATGAGCGCTATTTAACCCGGGCCCAAAGAGTAATCGTTGTGATAAACACTAGCAATTAAAGCATTGCTACGCGACGCACGCCTTTCTTTGCACTTCGCTTAATGAAGATTTGTGGTCTGTGCTGCTTACGAGGGTTGAGAAATTCGTCCGTTGATTTTAGAACGCTCGCTGTTGTTGTAGGCCTATTCTGATGTACAATGTTAATCCTTATAAACAGAGTAATGTAATGCTATCCTGCTAGAATGCATAAATATTACACGGAGTCTCTAGTACATTGTCTGTCGGCGAGTAAAAAAAAATTCGAATATCAAAAACAGTCTACAAAAATGAAATACACACTTATATCTGTCACTTAAATCTAAAAATAAAATTATTCATCTCTTTTTAAACGAGTTGAGTTGGCAAAAGGTATAACAAAATTGGAATCTGTAATCGCGTCTCCTCATTTAGTATTCAATAGAATAGAATAATCAATACAGTTCAAGATTCGGTCTCAAATGAAGTGTTATGTACTGTATACGTGAATGTATATCATAGTCAATATTTGCAGATTACCTGGGCTATGTACGCCTGATGTAAGCTTCGATTAGTCTAATTGAAATGTAGTGTATTGTGAAAAAGGCACTCTGGGCTCGATCCCACGCGGTTTCTATATGTATTGGTCAATTAGGTAAATAACTGTTGGGACCTATGCTATATCAGTATTAGTAATGAGTTGGAGCGTTTGCCAAGCAAATATCTTCTGTATCGGTGTGGATATACGGATATATTTCTAAGTTGCGAGGTATTGAAAGTCCTATTGGCTGTAAATAATAACGAACCCTTTGGGTAGACATAAGATTAAATGTACTTAAGCTAATTATAGACCGAAAAATGTAAAGATGTATTTATTTATTTACATAGATTTATTGCGTACTGTTATATGGTATTGAATACATTTAAAATTCTTTTAAATTAGCAGGGAATCGGTCGTTTGAAATTTAAATTATATGAGTAAAGTAAACTAAATTTGAATAAACATGAGGAGATAAAATCGGCCATGTGCGAGTAAGCACTGGCGTACATATAAGCCTTAATGATTCATTGCAAAAAAAAAATTGTACACCCATCCAATTAATAACTATGACAACCGTTGCTATACCTCGATTTTTTTTTGTTGATAAAGTGGCTACAGAAATACATCTTCTCTGAAATTT
The DNA here is from genome assembly GCF_012273895.1 of Zerene cesonia. Taxonomy (NCBI): domain Eukaryota; kingdom Metazoa; phylum Arthropoda; class Insecta; order Lepidoptera; family Pieridae; genus Zerene; species Zerene cesonia. Next base: position 7,029,283 of record NC_052121.1, on the reverse strand, counting down.
CAGCTGTCTAACTTTCGCAGTTCATAAAATACCGCCTAGTGACAGACGGACGGAGAAACACATCATGGTGAGAATTTATTTACCAATCTTTAAACTGTAAAAGTACGGTGTTAAAAATATAGGCGTATGTTTAGTATTATAGGCCTATCACATACACCAGTTCATTTATTTTTTTATTTTAACAGAAAATAAATGAATAGTAGGTATAAATTTTTTTTATATTATGGAATATTGCTTAATTATGATTAAGTCGTTAAATATTTATAATGAATTGTGATGAAAGAAGGAGAATCCTCTCATGGATGATGTAGAAAAGTTTTATCTTATATGCTTTGTAGCGAAAACGTTTGATTAGCGCGATTCAGAGAGTCTTTAATGAAAACGCTTAGATGTGTCACATGAATGAAGCAGCGAAGCATACACATTACACATTCATAAACACCCTCTATATAGCAGTGGTGGCTAAGTGGTGAGAACCTCGGACTTCAATCAATTGATTTTTCAATTTATCTGCAATAGCGTGGTGGATTATGGCCAGAACCCTCATAGGATACCCTGTGTTCTAGCAGTGGTAACATATATGGGCTGATGATGAAACACCCTCTATTAGTTATGGGTGTGTTGTCGAACTCAAATAGGATTATTCTTAATGGGATTGTAGGCAAGGAAAAGGTAAGGTTACGAGTGTGACCCCATTCTTGCCGAAGCTTTCTTCCCATCTCCATTTTGTTAGTTATTGGATCTTGAAATGAATGTTGGACGAAAATTAATGCAAAAACGACTATAATGATGTATTCAATGAGAAAATGACAACAAATCCGTTTTATTAAAATGCTGCAACTAAAATATTTATATTGTAAATCTACATGAATACCATAAAGCTAAAGAGTATGTTTGTATGAATGCGCTAATCTCAGCAACTTCTGGAAAGATTTCAAAAATGATTTCACTGATGGTACGTAAGTGATCTAGGCTATATATGTACCACAGATATAGCCGGCTAACTGCTGCGAAATAATTGAGTATTCATTATCTGAAAGATAAGTTCATCGCAACAAAGACATAATATTGAATGAAAAGTATAGAAATAACGAAAACACGGTAACTCTGAGACGCAGACAATGTTTCAGTTTGACTACGTACTTATTGTTTTTCGGCCATTATGAAAGTTAGGTAGCATTGTGTTAGACAACAATCACATCTCGATGCTACGTTCTGTATCGTTTTGTCCAATCGCGATCTATTGCGATCTTTCTAACTCGTGTTTCTTTTCTTTAAAAGGTTTCCAGAGCATGACGGATTTGTTAGTTGAGTTATTGTATTTTCAGTGTATTTTTAAGAATTAGGGTTGAGATTTATGATTAGGATATTAAATTATGTGAACAACTAGTTTTCCGCCTCAGCTTTATCCGCATAGTATAAAGAAATTCCTATTGGGAATGAGGTGTAAAACATAGGTAAAAAATTACTTTGCCTTCTAACTTCTCTAGCCTTCTAACTCTAGTTAAAAAAAACACTTAATAGAATTGCTCTGTATAAGGAGGACAAAGAAACAAACTTTCGCATTTATAATATTTGTAAGGATAATGGACAAATATCGATACTATAACAGCTTGATATTCAACCAGCTGATTGAACAGACTTTAACATCCTTTATGTATACTATTATTTATGATTAGCTTATTATAGTCTAAAAAAATTTAAATAACCGAATGGTTTTATAAAATAAGATAGCAATAACACATAACTGTATAATGGAGGAGATTACTTATTTCAATTACAAAATTTTTCATATTCATTTCAAAAGATAAAAAGTATTACAGTGAATGTTCTAAGAATAAGATAGCAATAACATATAACTGATGATTATTTATTTCAATTACAAAATTTGTCATATTGAGTTCAAGATAGATAAAAAGTATTCCAGTGTATGTTAAAGAAGCCAAGCATTATGTTATAGATTATAGAGTAATAAGACTAAGTACTAAGTATGTCTCTTGTGCACTGAGGCTGTGCTATAATAAATACCGTATAGTTTGTAAAGAAAACGCACATTTACAGTCGAAATTTTACAAGTTGTGCAGTTTATTCTATGTTTTATACACAAAATCGAGCAAATTTGGCATAAGTTCAGTTATAACGGAATGCTATCTCGTATAACTTCAAAGTATCTGAAAAGTTGACCTAGTTTTTGTCTTATTTCTTAGCTTTTATAAATAAAATTATAAGCGAAACTATAAATGCACGTCAATTATTTTTAATCAAATATTTGATATGACAATTTATTTCAATGTAAATTGGATTTTCAATTTGTATAAAAATCTTCTGACAGCATTATTAGTAAATCGAAAACAGTAAGAACTGTTTTCGAGTGTTTTAATTTAAAGTAGTTTTAAAATAGGACTGTTACGTATAAAAATGTACATTTCCTGTCGATAAAAACGTAAAAGGCACAAAGTAGTATACGTTCACTACACGTAGTATTTACTACTTCTTCATCAGACATACATTTGAAATTGAAATCGTATGGGAGAAACACATAAACGCTTTGACAATCGGACAACCAAAAGCGTATCGATGCGAATAAATAGGATTTCACTCTCAATGAAGCCTTAGTTTCTGTAAAGTCTGAATATCGACCATTCGATTTTAAGTTAATGTCTTCTGTATTACTTTATAATATTTGATTTTTAGATCGTGTTATTATGAAATTCTAGCTGCGCCCCGCGGTTTCACTCGCGTAAGTCTGTATCCCGTAGGAATATCGGGATAAAAAGTTGCCGATATGTTATATCAGTTGTCAAGCTGTCTACGTACCGAATTTCATTGCGATTGGTTCAGCAGTTTTTGCGTGAAAGAGCAAAAAACGCATCACACACATCATTACAAACTTTCGCATTTATAATATTAGTTATGAAATATATCTTCCAATTCAGACGATGGGAAGAAGGTTTTTAGTTGTAGTGTTGGCAAAACTATTGAAGTAAATAATAATAGCATGTATAACGAGGCTATTATGACTAGTATATCTTTCCTTTTACCTGCGGCAATAATATTATTTACAAATACCATTAAATAGATCACTACCGTAACTCATCTAATTTTGCATCTCATAACGCAACTTAATGATTATTGTCGAGTTGATACTAAAACATTTTTCAATAAAACGTATTTCTAAGATTGCATTTATAAAATTTTTAAGTTATATATAATAATATAAAGCTGAAGAGTTTGTTTGGTTGTTAGAATGCACCAATCTCAGGAACTACTGGGCCGATTTCAATAATGCTTTCACCGTTGGATATATACTTGATCCCTGAGTGCTACATGTGTGCCACGGTACAAGCCGGGGCGTACCACTAGTTAATAATATCTTGATAGAGAAATTTTACTGCGTCATAAAAACATGGTTGAATGAAGGCATAAACGCACAGGGAGTAAAATGAATCCCCTCGTTTTAAACTCTTATAAGAGGTATGAGTCTATGCAGAATTACTATGTAAATCGCTCCAAATTCACTTACGAATTATTAACATACACGTTTTATTTAATAATGTGTGTGTTCTATATAAAATACATGTTTTATTAATGTATGTTTAAGTTTATGGGTATGATTGACTAACTGAAGTAAACTGAAGCGGAAAAATATACATCAAAAATAAATAATAAATAAAAATTGATACATCATAATGTACAGGAGTGTCACCTGGCAAGTAAATGTCGAAAATAAAACAGGTTTTTTGTTGTTCAAGTTAATGCCCACAATTATATCAAAGCTTTGTGCAACACAGTTCAGCCATACATATAACACAAAAATAAATCAACGAACATTAAGGTAAAAATGGAGCTAAGTATGATTTGAAAGGCATCTTTTATCGCTCAAATCAGATTTTTATCTTGAAGCGTTTTTTATTTTATAGGGTATTTTATGGGAGATGTTATCACGGAGAGATGATTTTTTATACTATTAATTCGAGTCGTAAATATCGTCCTTTTGCCTCGCTTGTCCAACCAGTTTTCGGAAATGTTGGGTTCAATATAAAGTTGTTTGCTAACAAAGCCGTTTCTCAATATTGAAGTGTTCGTAGCGCTGTAGGCATTTCGTAGCGTGGTTTACGTTCGTAGTCTGGTGGGGCGTCCGCGTAATATCTGTTAAGTCTGGGGATAAAATGTCTACTTATGTTTTTGTATTCTTGTATGCTTCAGTATTATTTTCGTTATAAAATGATGTATAGTTTAAAGGGTACGTTTATAAATATGTCATATTCTGTTACATTACTTATTGATATGAATTATTATAACTTTTCTAGATGAAAATAACACTGTAGAATTGGTGATCATATTTCGGATTAATAAATAGTTTAATTATAATTATTGAAGACCTATAAAAAACGTTTAGTACCTTATGATTGCTCTCTTTCGCTCTCTCTTTTCTATCAAGAAAAATCAACACCATAAATTTTAAGGAAATAATAGCTACATAAATCAAAATAATTCCAGCAGAACGTAAGTGAGTTGTGTAACTGTAGTAAGTACATGGATTTTATGCATTCTCTTTATTTTAAATCTCGTTAAACGAGATAAATTTTTCTATACCGTACATAGGTCCTACGTAATTTCGCGTCATCGCTGTCCGGTCTCTTATTGAAAGCAATTATTTTGTTTTTACCTGCAACATGACGTCACCACAAGCCCACTGTGCGTAAACGTGGTTAACAATGCAAATTTATTCTAGTTAGCAGATTAACGGTTCATCATTGAAGCACTTGCGGTAGATATGCGAATGCGGTTCAGAGATTGTCCGCGATATCCGCGTTGCGGATAAACTTGCCGGAAGTTTTAGTAATATTAAATATCTAATTTTAATCTGTGTATCTTCGGTTCGGAGGAACGGATTTGTGACCCAGTTCGTGCTATTTGCTTGATGAAATTGTATTTAAAGTTCTGTGTTTTGGTGATGAATCTTTTTGCCCTTAAATTATAATATAATTATATTATTCTTTAGGCCCATGCCTATTGGTTATATTAAATAAATGTCATCAACTATTGAAAGATCAGAGAGTTCTGTATTACCTACTTGTCTATACATATCAAAGTTATACAATGATTATTAATACCCACATATTTGATAGTGAAATTCTTTTTCAATATCATTCCCTAATTCTTGTATATTTCAAACACGTATATAACAAAATTAACTGTGCGCCATTGTTTCGTAATATTTCCTTATTAAATGTGAAACATCATTATCATTTACCCTTTGTGCAAAGTAATAAGCTAGAACGGGCTATAATTCGAATAACATTTCGATGACCTTTACTCGAGTTCAACAAAGCGCTGTTTGTATATTTGCAAATAGAAGAGTGAGGTTCGACCTTATACGATATAGAGAGAGCACGAACTAATCAATGAAAGACAGCAAAAAGCTTAATCGAAACGTCGCGACCCACAATAAAATTCGTCCCGAATTACTGGCTACTTGGAGGCGTTAATAAAAATCGTGGGGCGTCGAAATTAAGGGTTCTATACGAGCATGGTCATTAGGAGCGAAATAGGGTTGTATCCTGGTGGTAGTAATAAGTCATGTCTGTCGCAGGCCGGCGACCCTCGCCCCGCTATCTCGGACCATTACCCATTCGTCGATGATAGCCCTGCGTTATCAATGATCTGCAACTGAGCTCTCTATCTTTGCAACTAGAATATTCCAACAATTGAATCACATATAGGTTTAAGCTCGAATAAATTTATTGAGTATTCGATAGTTGTCGAAGGCTTTATTTTACAATTTGATTTTTTATTGAATATTACATTTAGTTTGCAGTTTTATGATTTCGTGTTATTGTTCCTAGTTCAATGATTCAACATGGTCTGTTAAAAAGAAGTTATTTCTGATTTGAATACGTTTAGTTCATAGAATGTCGAGTTTAAATAGCTATTAAATTCAGTAAAAATGTAAACATGAAAATAAAACAAGTAGAGTAAAACATAAGAATATAGAAAAGGCACTGAAATTAAGGTGAAAATTACACTAAACGCCGCAAATTATAAACATTACCACCTAAATACGCGCAGTTAACTAAATATAATTTCATGAGAGAATATCATGTAAATACCCTACACAAATCCTAAGCTTGAAACACTTTCCTGGGTCCACGGTATCAGTTCCCTCCATAAACTACCCCCGCCCCCCCTCGCCTCTCGGCCGGGTGCCCTTCCGCCCGCTTTCCGCTCTCTCGACGAGAGAACATAAGCTGTGCAATTTTTTTAAATGCGTGCTTCGGACCAACCAGTTTCACGTTATATCGACGCTTTGAAGTAACTTTTATTTTCTTCAATGTAGTTTATTTTCTGCTCGAAGTGACAGTGATAACGAATGCTGTGCTACAGTTTTATAGCGTTCAGGTGCCGCGTTCAATTAAGTGCTAGCTGGCGCGACTTTAGAAATATAGTCTACAGATTGGTCGTTCGCGTTAAACTACCTACATGCTTTACGGCGGCAAAAATTGTATGAGAGCCAATTAGTCGCCTCTCATCGACTTCAATTTTGGACGTTATTGAGATGCGATGGTCGTTTAAATATTCAAATGATGCTACGTTTTGCAATAAATTTGCAAACACATTCGTTTCTTTGAGAGCACTAAATTACGTCGTCACTGTACGGTGAAGGCAAGGGGTTCGAATTCCGCCTCGTGATCGAATTATTTATATTAATTTTAATTAACAATATTTCATTTATAAGGCATTTTAATAGAACTAAAATTTAAGCAAGCTGAAAATTAATTTGAACTTTATTTCAAAAAACTATCAACACCCAAAATAAGTATAATTTGTATAAAAATGAAACGTTTAATCATCAAAAATCTACGATGTAGGCTTATGTTGTTATTTAAAACAGCTAAGCTTTGTGATCGCTTGATCGATTCGGGTAAAGCATTCCAAGAGCAATCGCTGTAATAGTAAAGGATGAATGAAATAATTTTGATTGATGATAAGGGGAAGAAAGGGTTGGGTCGAATCGAAGGATAAGATGATTAGAAGCAATTTTTATTCCTCGTGATGATCAAGGATTTCCAATTAAAAATGAAGACAAAAGGAGCGGATGAAATTTCGTTTTCTAAAAGAAACAAAATATAATACTTGTAAAAATTCGCTATTCATAATAATCTGGTAAGCTGACTTTTGTATTTACTAAACTCCAATGTAATGGTGTAGGAAGGTAAAAACTTCATTCAACTATTAACTTAAATTTAATTTCAAAAGATGGAAAACTCATTAGTCGACGATAGGATCTTTACATAATTTAAAAGCGGTTTTGGGAATAAAATAAAATTATAGATGATAAAATAGTTCATAAAACGATCTTAATATCGTGAAATTTTCTGTACACAAAAATGCAGGCTTTATAAATTACTGCGTCTCAAAGTTTTATTTTATTAATTAATTGAGAATTATTCACATTTCTTACGCGTGTCTTAGACGGGTTTACGCCTAAGCCAGAGATTTCACTTTATTCCACGACCGACTCAAGGTTAGAAATAATTAGCATAACAGCGTTAGGTGATTTATTATTTAAGTTCTTTAAAAAGTTCTATGTTCCTCTCAATAATGTTATACAATAAGACATGACATTTCTTTGCTAATTTTCATCTCTGAATTGTTGTTATAACTCAGTGTCTAAGATATACCACTGAAATAGGTGGGTATAAAAATGTCTTTCATTATGTTCGGTAGAGTAAGGAAAGGTTTAACATAAAAAGCGTATTCTATGTATATCTATGTGTTGTATCTATAATTGTTGGTTAAGTACTTTTTGCCATATATTGCAATATGTTTTGAACTCCTCCTTACAACTTATTTTAAAATTATGTAATAAAATATCCACCATAAATAGTATTACGAATGTCCGTGTTTCTAAATTAAGCTCTAACCAAAAATCTAATTTCTAAAATCTTAATCCAAGTATATTAAATTTTGTTTTTTGTAGTTTGTATATCAAAGTTATATGTTTAGTTGGTAAGTCTTTCTGTAAATTAACAAACAAAGTAATTAATTTTCAAAAATATTTATTAAATCTCATATTTGCGCCTGTTTTACCGGACATATTGTGTTAAATGTGAAAATCGCATCGAATCGTGTGGGAAAACAGGTTTAACTGAAAATGAAAATAATTAATCATTCATATTGTATATTTAGGGGCACTCTAATTGTTAAGTCGTTTTATAGGTAAATACATAGTCTTTTCTTTTAAAGTGGGAAATGCCCTAAAGTTGATTTTGGAGCCTATTTATATTAGCCATTGCCGCGGCACGCTCGCGTCTCCGTTTGCTATTTTAGAAATGTGTAGATTTTCTAGGAAATTTGTCAAATTTATTTCACATATCCTGCAGATTTAACATCTACATTAAATACATAGAAATTTATCTCCCCGTTCTTATCTCTTGTAACATCATCCTGAAAATAAGCATATTTATTCCAACAATTCACAATTAAATTAAAAACACACTTCATTTTACTTGACATTCCGTTCGTGCCCGGCGCATGATTAAAGGACTTTGTTCCCCACCAATTCAACCGTGTATCAAACTCAGCGAAAACAATTCGCTAGTTATTAACAAGAGAATTGAATGTCATTTGTGGGGAGAATCACGCTGCAAACGTTTTTGTGTCAGCGTCAACTAGAGACCTTCATTATGGTAACTAGACGTTGTACAAGTGTAGGGAATAGCGTGTTTACTAACGCTAAATGTGTCTGTGAGGATAGTTTTTGTGAGGGCTCAGTTGTCGCGGTGACGGCTCGTGCCCACTCCGACCGCAGGAGTGCCTCCGAGTGCGGCAATTAAAACTTGCGAATGTCAAGTGCGGACCTACCTAGACCGAGCTTTATTATTTTTTTATTTTAAACGAACAAATAAAATCTACCCTCTTACGCTGCTGTTATCATAATTATCTACACTTTTTTTCTGCATTGTCGTGAACGTGCTTACCGTTGGCGAGTTGTAAACGTAAATAATGTGAAGATTATGATCGCCCTGCACGGGTTTAGAGTATTAATTTAGATTTAGATTTGAGAAGTTTTGTTATTAAAATAATGACCAATAATTTAGGAGAGCATTTTTGTTGCGTTCGTTATATAGCATAATTTTCGCGAATGTTATATTTCGTAACGACCCAGAATGGCGTGTAAGAGAACGCGAAACACTCAAAAAAGCCGCGAGCCATCAACGGCATCATTAACGATTTCATAAAAGGCTTATGGGGTACGCTCCCTTTTTCCTCCTAACATATTTTTCATGGGCGCAGCCATTTCCGAAACTCTTACAAAATGTAAGGTGAGAAGGATAATCTGCAACAAGTTTTTATGTGTTATTCGAGTGTTTTTATACCTGCAAAAGCGTTTTCAAATTTTATGTAGGTACCCGCACTTAAATGTAATGTTTCTTAAAAATAAGATCAGCTTGTACTAATGAAATATTTGTTAATATGTAAATGTCTTTATTTAATGTGGTTCATTCATAGCTTTTGTAATCAATTAAGAGCGATATTGTATTAAAATACATCACAGATTTATATTCAATAAATATACAAAATTTGTTACAAAAACTAATATTTAACTTGAACAAAATACGTATTCCGTATAATGTAAGTATTTCAGTTACAAAATCGCTTTGAAATACGAATAAAATACGTTTGTAATTGACACAATAAAATATGGTAATATTCAAGTCGATTTAAAATGAGAAATCTTGGAGAAATTGCTAGAATCAATTGTTCAGTTGTGGTTAACGGGCCACGAGAGGCGATAAGCAAAACTTACGGCACCTTTTGTATTCTAAATACTTTATTGTGATTTCAGTTCTATCCCATTTTGAAATTAATGCTCTGCTACATAAGATACAGTTTGCTAAAGCTTAAATTAGATTAGTTCCTATGATTTGTACAAACTTATAGTGTAATCTACAGAATTCCGGGAAAATTTATAATCTATAGTAAATTTCTAACACGGTTATTTATTATTGAAAAGTAGTGTAAATTTTTCTTTTATAATTCTAATTTATGAATGATTTACCTTAGCAGTTATAATTTGTTGTCTCTACAACACTAATACAGTTTAGTGGAATACTGGAAATGCTACAATTGTTTCAAAGAATAACAGCACTATTGACACACTGTTTAGTCTCTCAAACTTCTACGGAACAAAATATATAATTTTTTGAACAAACAAGGGAAAAACGAAATCCGTTGTGTAAAATATCTTAAATATTAATATATCATTGAATTGATCTAAAACAACGATGATATGTTTATTGATTGTTTGTACCTAATAAGCTCCGAAGTTGTGAGGCCAATGGTGAAAATTTTACGAGAACGCTACATTATACCTAAGTGACAAAAATTATAGTTCTTTGTTTATAAACCGCTTCCATCTGGGTGGAGCTGCGACGAGCACTAGTTATGGTCAATATTCAAAAGTCATATCATTTATATAACATTTTTCTACAAGTATAATATACCTAACTCCATACACACTACTTCTGCATTCATATCCTAAGCTCATTATTTAGTTCTAAACAGTTTTATATCGCGATAACTTCTGTCCTTGGAAGTTAAAAACTTTCTTGTATTTCAAAAAGAAATCAAAGAGTTCCGGTTGGCAAGTAATGTCTTGGCTCTTACGTCTACTAACTCGTTATAAATTATAAAATATCTCTAAGATACGTCAAAAGTAATAAATAAAGTGCTTTTGAGATTATACCCTTCCTTTTTTAACTTTTATGGCGATATTTAATTATGAAATGTAACGTTTTATGAACTAAGTAAACAACAAACCAAAATGATCTCCATGATTTTTTGTTATACAATTTTGTCCTCAATATCAGCATCATTTATGTAATATGCCTTACAAAACACCTAGTAAACATATTTATTTAAATCTGACAAACCTATTTATTTCAAAGAATGCAAACGTTAGGGAAAAAGTTTAATTTCGTTTTATATCGATTCTCTATCACGCTGAAATTTAATATCAATATCGCCTTAATTATTGAATCGTAATAATGGTCTTATACTTTTTGTAACGCGAAACAAAATGCAATTTTCTAAGCGATAAAGCTTACGGAATGTGTGGTATTGGCGCAAATAAAGTTGTACTTGTACATCGTAAGAGAGTATATATCATTTTTATCGGCCGCACGCTCCGTACGATTATTCATTGGGTACCTATTGCACTGGTCTAGATGACTGGCTGCTATTGGCGGAAGGTATTTAGGTCGCAATATAGATCTCTTTTACACTCAATGATACATAGTTGAGAATTATGGACTTTTTATTTGTTTTGTTTTGTAGCGTTAGTGCATTTCTACGTATTTTGTTGTATGTTGTTCCTTTATTGCTACCTGATGAGTGCAGATTTCGTTCTTTTGTAGAGTTTGTTTTCATTACAGAAATAGTTGTTTTTCTTCTTAATGTCTGAAGCCATTACATGACTGAAGAATCACGCGATTGGAATCAGTGTGATCAACAATAATAGTTGTAAAATCCGCTAAATGTTATACTCTGCACGCCATAATATTTTTCGTATTTAATAAAAACAACACAAAATGTTATTGCGAATGTAAATCTACATTGTTACAAATGAAATAACAAAATTTTCAGACCGTCAAGTGCCAGTTTGCAGTGACTTATACGGACGAATACATTCGAAAGCATATCAGAATAAGTGTGATGAAGATATTTTATGTGCCACCCGAAAAACAATGTATGTTGGAGATTTAAAATATGTTATCCCGGAGCGACGAGTTAAAGCATGTTTTATTACAAAATGCGAGCGCTATCCGCTCGGATTTCCGATAATAAGACACGCGTGAGTAGCCCCGAGCAATATCTTAAGTTACTCTTGCTAAGTTTACTCGTGTTTCTTGTACAATAAACTTTTTGCTAAGGAAATGGGATTTACTTACTCAAATATTGAGTTAAATAGTGTTTTATTACGAGGCTTAGTTTTTGTTCTAGGCAAATATAATGGATCGAGTTAATGTGGAATTATTTTCTGTTTGATACTGAATAAAACTTTGTTGATAGGACAGTTTTATGTATGGACATTTCGTTAATGGTGATGGGTATTGCCATATTTACTTGCGCAACGATTTGATTGAATGATATTACTTATTTATTGTTTCTGTATTTTCTAGTGTTATCTATTGAAATTATGAAATTCGGTTGAGATGTGGCCAAGATTTAACAAATTTTCTATTTCTTTAAAAATACCCACATAATTAACAATTCGTCAATTTTTCAAAACCAGAAAGCAGAAGTCTCAGTTTCTGTTCGTTCCTTTTGTACAAATCGGTCATTATTTAACTCTGTTTAAACTCATCAAGAGGAAACTTTGGACATTATTCTTATCAGCCATTAGTACCTTCGGGTTTCCAACTATTTCAGTAGCTAAGTGCCCAAACATACCTAAAATTACTAGCGCCGTTGTACGTACAAGTAGATTCAAAGCGCGAGCTATTTAATCAACTCATGAAATATGCATTCGCCGAAATTCTGTGTCGGCCAGTCCATCAGGACGGCCTTATCGACGACGGCTCTTATCAACAGGTTCGCCCGCTCGTGTGCTGTTATCTCTAGCTACAAATACTCAGGATTCAACTTCAACTGGAAATCTGAAACAACCGAACGCCACACAATTTTGCCCTTTACAACACAGAGGATAAAGTTCACAATTCTACTCGTGTAAATGTGGTGTATAGTGAAGGGTAAATGCATTGTCGCAGAGAATTGCAGAGACTGACCCTAATGTGACTAATTCACGACATTGTAGTCTTCAAGTTAGGAGTACGAAAACTTGTGAGACATTATTGCTGATGGCATTACCGACTTTAAATATTTGTGAATATATATGTAATGTTTAATAAAGATAAAGGCAGCTTAACATTTGTATTTAAATAAAGATTTATGAGATATTTATCTATTTGTAATTTGATACGTGAATGACGCAAACAAAACTGTAATAATCAACCATATACATATTATTATAAAAAATTAAGGCTGCAGCAGGCGCCTGTTTTCCATAAAAGAGAGGTGGATTTCTCGAACATTCCAGCATGTTTATGCCGCATCATGGTTAGACGGGAGGGAAGAAAATGTTACTTTAATAAATTATGTCTCAAATATCATTCGTTAAATAAATCTATAGAATAATCATACGTATCATATTGCAACGTAACCTGACCCTTTTAAAAAGCTACCAGAGAACGTAAAAAACCGGAACTAGGTAAAGAATTTTAAACTGCACAAATTTCGCTGCACCATTGTACCTTCATGTTTTAAAGTTCTTGCATTATGGACTGTCATTGTTCTACATAACAAAAAATCTGTTAAGCCTTTGTACCGCCTTTTTGTAGCTCATAAAATAAAGGCACATCTAGTTAGATCACATTGTAAGGTTTCAATTAAAGAGTTGCATTTTGCTGACGGCGGCTTTTAATTGCGCTCTCTCGATGCCCGCCGCGTTATGGCGCGTAAACCTCTTACAACATAGCCTTAGTAAAACGCTGGCTTTATTATTATTTGCTCAACAGGTTGCTACACATTTCGGTTTAAAATTTGAAATAAGATTATGCCAGAGAATATGTTCCAGAATTTTACGTTGTTTTCTTAATATTACCGGCTATTTTCCATTATCGCGCTGTGAAATTGTCATTCGAGTCCACAGGAAGTTACCGATTTATAGCAGCGCATACATTTCATTTGATCAAAAAAATTAAAACAAGTATAAATAGTTGAATTGTCTTGATTGCAAGAAAATATCAATCAAATCTACAAATTTTACAAAACAGCAAAAAATATTGAAGCGCGATTTTAATTTAAAATCACCTAGAACCTTCCAACGGTTAGATAGATAATACACTACAATGAAAATCGTATCTATTGAAATCTATTCACGAGATTTATGTGCCTTTAGGAAGGAGTAACTGGCTTAAGTCGTAAAAGAGCTATGTGCAAATAGACGGGAGGAGACGCCTGGAGAAGATATCTTAAATTAAATTACATAACATTACGTCTAGTATTTTGTTAAAATTAACATGAAACCTTCCTAGAGCTAGCAAATATATATGAAATTAAATTATATGAGTCTGTATTTTCTTCGATGTTGTATTTATTATATCACTAGTAGCTGCCCTCGGTTTCGTCCACCTCGTTAATGGAAATGATAGAAAGTCTCGGGGTTTTTACCCGCATAGTCATATTGAAACTTTACTATGTTCTTTCCCGGATCTCACAACTATCTCTGCCCATCATCCATATCGGTTTAGTGGTTTTTGCGAGTGAAAGAGACAGACTGAGTCACTTTTACATTGATAATATTTATATTATCATTAGTAAATGTTATTAAAACTTTTTTAATAAATTTAGGAACAGGAGGAACATTTGGCGACAGACGGTCAATCTAATATGAATATTAAGTAGGCGATGTTTCTTTTTAATGTAAGAATGCGTTAAGTTGTAACTATTTTGATGAACTATAAATGAAGCCATCTTGTTTTTATCTGTTGTCTAAAATGCATTTTATTAATCTTCCAAATTACAGTTTAAATATAGAACGCTCATCGTTGATAAAATGATGAAAGCATCTTCATCAAACGTATATGGGGATAAAGATTGCGCCATTGTTATGTTTTGTGGTTAGGGATTATGTACATTTAACGTATTATACGTATTGTACTAATAACAGCGCAAATTGCGCTATTCAACATTTGTTGATTCACATGAATCAGCACAAATTAAGTTAGCAGATTTATAACAAGACTTCCAAGGCTTTGTTGATGTGATACTGTTTCAGAATATGCTGCGTTGTTACTTTGTACTCATTGAATATTGTATAGTTGTATGGTTTATAATCGTATTTCAGTTGGAGTTTAGTGTTATTTTGGGTTCCGTACGTCAGAAGGGAAAAATGGAACCCTCATTGGTGGTTTGTATTTATTTCATTTAAGAGTGGGCCAGTGAGCTGGTGTGTCGTCTATTGTGTGACCTTCACCGCCATACCATACACATACACACCATAAACATTTCTATAAATGCGTTTCTGATTAACGACGGGAAAGAACGAAGATCTGGGAATGATCAGGATACAAGCTTCTGGCTCTGCCACCCACCGGACAAAAGAAACTAATCTTCTAGGTAGATATGGCATTTTCCGCGATGCGAGTTGGTCTAATTCGTGTCGAATAGAGTTTGACTCCCACGATTATCCTAGAGTAGTTTCTGATTATGACCGTTCAGGTTCTAGATAAAATAATAACTAAAGTTATTCATTTCGTACTAGACTCTTAATATCCCGGCTCCGCCTGGATGTCAAGATTCCTGTTTTATCCCAAGGAAGTATTTAATAGAGATAAAAAGTATCCTATCACCCAAGTCAGCTCATACCCCGTCTGTATACCAAATTTCATCAGAATCCTTTGAGTAGTTTCAGCGTGATTGACGGACAAACATCCAAACAAACAAACTTATTATGATATTAGTGTGATTTACCTATCACTTTTTATTCACATTGTCGATATTCATATGTATATGGATGCCTTGATTGGTTTTATAAATATGAGCGATGATTAAAACACAATGAGTAGGTAAATATGCTTTTATATGGTCTCTTTTTAATTCCGTGAGAATGAAAAAACAAAAGGTAAACTAAGACGCTACCAAATATAATTTAGGCCTTCTTCGAATATTTTTAGTCGTTATTAGTAAATCGATATTTACGATCTGTAATTAATTTATTGTAAAACTTCATATTGTTGCTTTTGTTTATAAAATACATTAATTTTAAATGACTAATTGATGTATAAGGAGCGAAGTAATATTTAAGCGGACTAACAAGGTGCGCTATAAATATAGGAGAAGGGCGTGAGATAGGCACAATAAAAGTGAATTATTATCGTAAAACATTATTCGTACGATCCTAACCGGGTATTTAATTTTAATAATGCTATGTTCCACTTTGCTTTACGATTTTGTAGTCAATTTCCCTTATTGTTTGAGATTTTAAAGCCAATAAAGTTGTGATTGTATCGGCGGCAAGATGTTAACTGTTTTGGGAATTTTAACAATCATAACAAGTTATAATTTTTAATTCAATCTGTTGCTTTTGATCTGTGTGACATGTGCGTTTTTTTATGAATGTTATAGGGAGCAATATAAAATTTTAGATGGGGAAGTTTTGAAGTCAATATTGCTTAAATAAAGCTCATATGTAGACAATTAAAGAGGTTTGTTCAATTACATCTTACTTAGTTAAGAGTGTTAGATGTAAGCTGTTAATAATTTAGTTTTAAAATAAGGTCATACGAATACAAATGAATAGCACCGTATCGTAATTAAGAATAAAAATGATTGTATATGAATTTAATATGAGGCAAGAACGGTAATTATTCCAAGTAAATGTAGGACATGTTCGCAGAATCGCAGACAAGGCATGTTCCGTACTCATTTACATGTTAATGAGAGGGGTTAGCAAAGATGGCAGTTGAGGAGCTCTGAGCCGATAGTGCATACGTGTCGCCTTCGAGCACCGCCTCTTCACCCTTCACTGATTGCCTATAAAAAATGGAGTTTATTTTCGGCTAATTAAAAGAACGACTGCTCGCTAATATATTGAACGAATGCGATGCCCTCGCAAGGTACCAACCTCGGTTGTAACCATGACAATATAACTTATAAAAGCAATGGTTATTTCGAATTAATTTAATAATAAAATGAGGTATGACATTACCGAGATTTCGTAATCTTGTTTCTCTCGCTCTGCATTAGTTTTACTGGTATCATTGTATATTCTATCCTACAAATATTTTAAATGCGAAAGTTTGTAAGGATGTGTGAGTATTTGTTGCTCTTTCACGCCAAAAGTACTGAACCGATTGCAATGAAATTTGGTACGTAGACAGCTGGACAACTGGAATAACACAAAGGCTACTTTTTATCCCGATATTCCTACGGGATACAGACTTACGCGGGTGAAACCGCAGGGTGCAGCTAGTAATTTAATAAATTGAAGAAATTTTGCTCCGTATATAGTTAAATGATATTGATCGTGATATGTTTTGTATTTAATGTTATTACAAGAACTGTTATTGGAATTCGATCGATATTTGTTCATTAATAAATTAGAAAATCAATGCATGACCTAATTAAACTATTTTGTTGGAGAATAATAAATCCACACGTATAAATCATTAACGAAAATATCTTTATAAAATAGAACATTGGGTCGTGCTGCTCATTACTATAAAATCGCAGCGCATTTACCATAGCGATAACAAAACTTTATAATTCAGCACAAAAGGTTGATAATTCAGAGTTCACAAATTGAGGCCAATACACTAGCTGTATATCTCTTGCAATTTTTGTTGCGGATGTTCTAGCGTTTTCCAACAATGCACAAACATGTCACCGATGTTTATGTCTTAATGAACGTTACATTTCTAGCCGTAATTGGAACAACGAATGAACAACAGCTGCAAATATCTAGTGACGTTGAGAATTTATATTTGAAGACGGTGTTTTGAAGCGTTAGGCGGGGAATTAAATGTAGAAGAATGTACGTTGTGTGTAGCGGATTAAGTATGATATCGCTTTGAAAGTGTGAGTAATTTTGTACAATTCGTCGCGCCTTGAGTTCTCGAACCTTCCCTTCCTACAGTATAGGGTCTTGATCCTCTCTGTCGAAACCTACTGTCTAAAGAGATAATTTTAATATGAAATAAGAGTATGTGAAATGCACTGCACTGTTCGGAATTCAGTTCGGAACAGTCTTCTTAAACATCAATTGTCAGATCCCATTCAAAAAGGTTTGTTAACAATAATAAATAAAAAAAATCCACGTTAAAATTAAGTGAAATGTTGGGCAATTTAGGTAGAAAACTATGCGAACTCTCATAAAACACCGCTCTTTGCTTGATGAACATATGCCTAGCTTACACATAGGAATATAGAACAATAATATATATAATTTGTGAATGCAATTACTTACAAATATTTATTACTAGCTGCACCCCGCCGTTTCACCCGCGTAAGTCTGTATCCCGATGAAATATCAGGACAAAAATCGGTTTAGTAGTTTTTGCGTGAAAGAGTAACAAACATACACATATATCCATCCTCACAAACTTTCGCATTTTAACATTAGTAGGATTTTTAATAAGTCTTACAAATAAATTACCGTCAAAATGTATTCATGTTAAAATCATTATTACACTATAAGCTTATATCTTTAGTTCAAAGTTCACAATATCCGATCCTTACCACCAAATCAAAACTTTCATTATTCTTCTAATTAAACCTAGATTAGAACTAGGCCAAATTTCTTTATTAGACTGTCATTTAGACAAATGCTTCTAACAGACAGATAGACAGCAAAAATGTTCCGTAAGTTTCTACTTTCTAATTTGATACAAACTGATTAGAAAACCTACAATTCGAACTTGTTTTAGTAACGTTTTTTCTCAAATCAGATTGATATCTATAAATATTATCTATATAAAATTATATTTTAGATATAATATACGTTCTGGCTATAAATAATTTATAGCATCCATTTAAAAGTTATCACATTTATTTGTTATAATTACGGGGTGACACTCTCCAATACCCGCCCGAAATTTGGGCGCGGTCTATTCACTAATTTTATGACGCTGTTTCAGAGCTGTAGCCGATTTGAAAACAAAATTTATTATATTGAAATGAAAGCATAAACAATTTAGCGGGTGAAAGCGTTGCGTAAATCATTGTCGAGTAATATCTCTTACAAGTGCTGGACTGGCAAACTTTTGAATAACTTCATCAAGTGTACCGATACAGCGAAATTTCCGACCGGTTATAGATAACTTTAACTTTCTTACAGCTTCCAGTGATAAAATATTGCTGTTGCGTCCACGGCTCAATTGTTTCTTCACTTATCTCTTTTGTTAATAGAATACATTAAAGTGCACTTCATTCAAAATTATTAACGCTACACGTCTACTTCCCTTGCGAGTAATTCGGTTGAAATTTTAACAGAGTTAAAAAGCGAATTGCTGCTATTGGCAGTTTAAATGATTATAGACTGTTTTAATTTGTCACGTGTCACCGAATATTGGTATTTTATTCAAATTGTGCACAGCAATTATAAAGTAACTGTAGTCAATAAATTACGCCATAATTAATTAATTGTTTACGTTCTTTTTTACTGTTTATTTATCGTATTACATTTAAAATAATATGCAAATGTTTCGAATATTACAATGTTTATGAGCAAAATAGTACATTCATAATATAGACGAATGATCATAACAAAACTACAAAGGATTACCTGACCGCAAAACGTCCAGGACGGGTTAAGTATTTCATATATCATTAAACAGAAAGTACATTTCATTAAGCACATTGCTGCAGTAACAGGCTGAATTTACATTCATCATAACCCGTGATTGTGAAATAATAACAGACCCCTTTGATGTTGACGTCGTGATCAATGGTAGGTGCTTGGTAATCGGATTAGCCCGGCCGGCGAGCGGACAGCAGGGGTCTGAAAGACCTACAGCGATACATGGGTTATAATTGAAACAATCGGACCTTGTATTCGCACCATTGCTCGACTGATATACAAGCTTTTGTACGCCGTATCGAGCCTACATGTTGTTATTACTTTTCTTATGGCTGCGTCTAAGTGATCGAGGTTGGCTGAACTTCATAATTGCTGCCGTGTCTCACAGTAGTGATTTTGTTACTTAATGAATATACATGAATGCACAAATATGCGTTGTCTTCGTAAGTCTTTTTGAGGGCAATTATTGAACAATATTAAATAATTTTCATACTTGAAAATGAGTTGCAGCGGTTTACAAGAACGGGCCATGACAATGACTGGTCCGTGTCGATATTAACAATGCCTATTACCAGAGTCAATTATTATGAGTGATTATAGGCTTTGTTCGGTTTAATAGCTTTGGTCAACACCATTGAATTGTTTTGCCGAAATTTATATTGATGTTAGCTGGGGATGCAGCATTTAAATTAAAAAGAACGGAGACACACCTAACGATTTGATCATTTTATCTCTGCAATTTGGTTACATATTATAATGAAAATGAGTTTCTCCCGTTTATGCTCTCTAGTTGTAAAAATATAATGTCGCCTACTATCACAAACAATGCTTAAAAAGTTGTGTTTTTTGTAACTAACAATCTTGGTTGCGACTAAATTCGTATCTTTTTCCCTTGTGCTTAAGTGAACATGAAAAAATGTGCCCGAAAAACATGTTTGAAAACATGAATAAATGGTAACCCACCTTAATACTTGAACTACTACTGAGACTAATGTCCAAGCGTCTCCTCTAACGATAATTTAAACAAGCCTACGAAGTACACTAAATTAGATATCAAGAGCATTAATCGTGTAAAGTGATTGTATGCCTATTGTAATGGCAATACGACCTTCATTTGGTGTGCAATTTCAGTAGATATCATAACTACCGTTGAGTATCACACTAATTGGAGTGCAATTTCGTCAACTCTAATTACTTCTATGCAGGTTAAATGTTTTGCTGAGGATGGCGAACTAGCGAACGATGCAGGAAAAGTGGATGTTGTTTCTGAATTTAACGAATGTGAATTCTGTGAATGTTGATGCGACTAAGATAAAGGATTTTGGAATGTGTAATTATGAATGTAAATGTGGAAGTTGGTTGAATGAAATGATTTGATTGAAAGGTTTGAGTTGTTACACTCATAAACTGTAAAAATATTGTCTTTGTTTGAATGTAATACTTGTATTTCAAATGAAGGATTTTTAAACTGAAAATAATAAAATGTAAATTGTAAATGCATTCATAATAAGGAAGAAATTTAGAGTTTAATAATAGTCGTCATAAAAAAAGAAAATGTTATAATGTAACTAACCTTAAATAATTATCTGGTAATAAGATAGTCTATATACAAACATGATAAGTATACAACCTAAGTAGTGGCTACAATTAGTAAATTGGCAATACAATTTTTCTACGCAGCAATAATTATAATGTTCGGAGCAAACATTCCCTTGTAACCCCATTTACGCAATATTTATCGTTCAGGGCTTACGAAACGGTACAGGCATGAGAATACAAGTTAAGCACCTTGTACGACGCACGTACGAGACGTTATAATTATAATTGTAATAAATTACTCATTAATAAGTAAGTATTTCAAGTTAACGGCCACATAAACAGCAGCCTGCAGGCGCGCTGCTATCATTTATCAGCAAAAACTGGTAATATCGCAGAATATATTTGAAATTGTGTCAGTTGTTTTACCTCGGAAAGGAAGTGTACTTTGTGTATTATGTGGATTTGTGGGGGAAATGAATGTACGGACTGATGTTTTGGATTACTGTTTTAAAATATGGCTCGGAAAATGGCACACAATTGTAAATGGGATATGACGAGTGGATTGTGTTATGATAACATTATTAGGGGATGAATATGTTTAACAAAACTTATTAGATATTATTATGCCATATTATCTATGTTAAAATATAATACATAAAGACAAGAGTAGGTGAGGTGTAACAATGTGAATCATAATTCTTCAAACATGTCAGACTTAATATCCTTAGGAGAAGGAGAAGACTGTTCTTTATTACTTATTTACTTTGTCTTTCTAGTCGTTATAACGGAGCGTATGGTTTGATTTTTGGGTCTGGAGCTGTTAGTTATGGTAGATATGATATAAAGGCTGTTTCACAGTGCCACCAGCTTAACTCTGAAATGAAGGGTGTTGTCATCTGCCGGGCAGTACTTTAAATAGATTTCGGCATTAAAATAATTAAAATTTCGAAAGATGAAACACACAGAGCAATAGTCTACAATGACAATTCAAAATATTGAATTGCTTCTTTTTTCATTTAAAAGATACTTTTGGAGGCACTCTAACTTCCCTCGACCATGTGGGCCCCTAACATATTAAAGATAAACTTTTCTTTTTATTTGTATTTTTGACACAAAAGTACCACAGCAGCTGAAGTGTAATGTGTATGAAATAAAACGTGACACGACGTCAAGACAACAGTCGATTTGCGTACAGCGCGAGCTGAGAGGAGAAAACGCGCATATTAATCAGACAATCTCAATAGAGGCACTAATTAGGTCTGGCGGTGACAGTGCGACGGTGTTTGCGTGCACCCCCCATTGTCTCTCGTATTGTGCTACCCTCTTTGTTAATACAACGCAACGCTACTGTTTACTCTTTAGCGGTTTTATAATGGATTCATAATTCGCTTTCGTGTATCGCGGTATATTATGTTTTTACGTGCTATGTTTCAATGATTATGCAGTGGGACCGTGTTTGTTTTGTTAATTTTGTGTTACATTCGGTTTTGTTTATATGGACTTCATTTATTATTGTTTATGACATAGCAACTGGGCTGGTAGTTCGTCTGATGGTAAGCGTTCACCACCGCGAATGAACATTCGCAGGTTGTGTCTTTGCGAATGCGTTGCCCTCCTTAAAGGGGTAACGGAAAAGAAACGGTGAGGAATAGATCACTCTCCTTACACTATGGCATTCACATGCTACTTTTTCACGATGATCTTCTGTGAGTATCGTACATTCCTCACCAGGTTGTCTGGAAGAGATCGCTACTTTAGCGATAAGACCGCCTGTTGTGCTTCTATAGAGTTTATTTATAGAATTTATTTGTGTATGATTTGGTGCACAATAAAGTATTTTTTGGTTTTTGATTCCTAAAGGATCTAACCCTTAGGAATGTACGATGCCAAGCCTAATTCGTGCCGAAGCGTGAATTACGTGAAAACGTGAAACATATTAAATTATTTCAATGTTAAAATCATTATAAACACCATTGTATCGCATAAGATCTTTTGGATAGATAATGTAATTGAAAGAGTAAATGAAAGGCTGATATTTCTATCAAGAAACTAAGATAAAAGGATAATATTTAAAAACGAAGTATGAACATCAAGGCAACGAACAGAAATGAAAATTATTAGTGAAAAATACTTTTCATTTCATAATACATTTCCGAGACTTTATCCTTATTAATACAGAATCAATATCTTAGAGTACATGTGAAAATCGTGTTCATTATATTTCATTGAAATTAATACTTCTGCTCTGATTTTTTCACTTAACTTTATATTTCGAATATGCTTGCTTGGGCTACAGCTTATCCGATTGTACGATTGCTAAAAATAATCCCTGCTAAAATTATGAATACGAAAGTGAATGTCTCGGCTTAAATTTTGGTATTAAGATAGTTTAATATAACGTTTTATAGCATTCGAATGCTTCCATAATAGCATTCGAATCCCGACTCTACGACTGATTTTTTCAATCATTCGTTAAAAAAATTCTCATAAAGATAATTTACTAAACGGAAATCTTTTCCTTTCCCTGCGCGGGCGAATCCACAGGCACAGCGTTAGTTAGTTTTTACTGATCCAGAAGTTGTTTCGATACTTCCCATATCTAATAAAACAAACCAGCATACTAAAACATTGACCATCTAAAGAATATATCAACATATCGATACATTGCTACGCACCATAATACGCTGCTAATTCAGTATCCGTGCATAAGATTATTCCGACAATTCGTATAATGTTCGTCGCTTACTGTAACCCTGTCACTGTCAGGCCTAATTATTGCCATTGAAATAGCTGATTAATATGCGCGCTCTATGCCGATGTTCCATTGTGGGAGCCCGCTGAATTATGCACATCAAGTGAAATAATCTGATTATGCAATATTGTCAAGTATTGAACTATTAATTCATGTACGGATCACTTAAACGGTGATCTGCAATGTGCGGTATTAATGTGGATTGCTGTGGGGCTCAGGTAAGGAGGTTAGCGATTTTTATGTCTTTCTTCACTTTGTATTTATGAACGTTAGTCGTCAATTAAATTTAAGTAAACGTTGCAACCGCATTTCGTTATACTAACAGTTAAGTAGTACATATTAAACAGATGCTGGATTTTTGTATTTGAGAAATTTCTAGAATTTCAATGGAGATATAGTCAGAATAAATAAAACTACGATGCAATTGTGTATGGGAGAAAGAATATAACGGATAGAAGAAATTATAGTGTTTTATAAAGCTTGTTAATGCAATGTTACAAGGGAAAAATAAATATTTCCGAGGAGTGATTCCTCGAATGTTACAATTGTATTTAAAAAAAAAAAAATACGATCATACTCTCTTCCGTTCATATAATGAGACAAAATATAATTATTATAAGAAAACATCCTGCTATTGTTTAAATTTGATTGACGATATAATTTTATTTGATAGGACACTGGAAATAGATGATTGATATGATAAATATATGTTTACAGCACACAGTCTACATAGAAATATAAATTCATTTACCAACGCTAAACCTAATTAATTTATTATCTTGCATAACACAAACACAGCGTTTAAAAAGACAATTAATCAAGCGCCGGTAGATTCTAATCACTGTTAGTTCAGCTATGTTATAGTATATACGTCGAGGTTTTCCACCAGACCCATCTGTCATTTATACATATAAACAGTCTGAAACAATAGGCACAGAACAACACTGCTGTCGCCAGCACGGACCCACTAGGCATTCAGATTGATTTGTCAAACGCATTGTTATGTAGGTACAATATGTCATAAGGATGAATGGGATAAGTTTGCGCAAGTAGCTAACGAGTTATCTATTGGGAATAATTATCGAGAAATAATTGGATGGGAATTAAGTGAGTTAGCATGTGAAGTTCGGATTGGATTTAAGGTGCTCGCGTTAGTTTTGTGTAGGATTTGGGCGATTGTAGGTAAATGCGATGAAGTTGTTGGTTGTTCTAAGGACCAGTGGCACGTAATTGTACCTATGTTTCATATTTAGTAAAGTTGAACAAAGATACACGAATTAGTTTAAAGTGATTTTCTTAGTAATTGTAGATATAAAACAACATTTCATTGTATCTCAGATAAAGGGTTAACAAATATTTTTAGCACCACAAATTTGTTGTTGAACTCAAAATGACGGAATGAAATAGCATACGTTTTATTTAATTACTAAAGTACAGTCAGCTTCAAACTATTATTTGCAGAGTAACGAGTTACAGCTGTTTTCCATTTTGACGTGGGGCCATTCGGGCGTTTGATTTATTTTCAATTTGCTAAAATTCAACAAACTTCAATGGGACTATTAACAATTGAAGCGCACTTTTAAACTAATTAAAAATGGGCGCGTCTTCGACACAATTTGGACTATTTAAGTGCTTACGGCTCGTTCCTGTCCAAGTTGTTTCGAATAAAGAATTAATTATGAAGTAGCGGAGTAAGTTGGCGACGGAGCGACTTGCGAGTTTCCCCGGTTACAATTTGTGGGAATGAAGCAGGTGTGACGCCAAACTTGGACGGGCCCGAACACACGCTTTGTTGCCTTCTCAGATGATGAACTTGATTTGAATCGCAGATTGTACGTGTTTTAAATACGCGACAAACTGGCAATGTGTTATTCTTTATGTGCGCTATCTGTTTATGTTATGTGAATTTGTTGGTTATGTTTTTTGTATAGCAAAACGTTAAATAGTTAATGATGGTTAATACATTAGAGTTTGGTTAATACGTCATTAAAGATTGATGTGGTGATGTTAATATAACATAATGATGAGTACTATCACCAATATGTCTTTACATTGGTGATATTACTCATAAATATTATCTATTGTTTAGTGTTGGCATGGTGTGTGTTTATTTTTTTGTGATTCTCTTTGATAAGAAATTGTTGTCATTTAGTATTATTTTAGGAATCCCTCCTCAGGGACTTCAGTGACCTTTTTTGTAGAAAAGCATTATTATTAATGATTGAGAAATTAATCGAAAATCAAAGGTTTGTTTAACCTGTCCAATCGTTTTTAAAATTACGAGTTGCGGTGTTACACTCTTAAGGTTAGAAAAAGGTTGGCGAAAGGTTATATATTGTTTCCCTTTTTCATAAGGTTAATATAAAGCACGATACTAATAGCGATATTGATATTTGTGGTTTATTTGTTGTGATTTATCGAATAATATAAAGTATACAAACATAAATCATCTCATAAAAAAATTGATATAATTAATATAAGCACTAACCACTCATGTACTTGAAGTCGATGCCAGCCAAGTCTAACGGTAGTAGTTAATAGATAGATACTACTTCCTTACTACTATATATAATACTACTAGCTGCATCCGGCAAACGCTGTTCTGCCTTACCCTTATCATTTAGGGGTATGAAAAATAGATGTTGGCCGATTCTCATAGATACCGGATAAGCACAAAAAATTTCATCAAAATCGGTCAAGCCGTTTCGGAGGAGTATGGCAACGAAAACAGTGACACGAGAATTTTATATATTAGAGATACTATATTACCTACTACAGTATCACAATAAGTTACTAGCTTATAATATGCCTACTTGGTTTGGTTGGCGGTTGGCGGTTGGTCATATGTCGGCCATTATTTCGGTGTTCTTAAGTTAATTGATTATACAAATTAGTTCATCGATTTATGGGTTAAGTAAGACTGATTAAAATGATTGCAGTTAAAACATTAATATGGACAGAAAAATAAGAATAGTTTTTCATCAAATGAAATTTATTTAATTAAATACCAGAGTGTTAAAGACAGAGTTAATACAGATAAGGATATTATAGGATAAGGATTTGTAATAAAGTCTTAGCTATCTTTAGCTCTTATTTATTTAGTTTTGATTATTGAAATGTAGGTTAACAACAAAGCGTCAATGTTACATTTTGATTTGAATATCTTCGTAATAATATTTGATTCAGGGACAATATTTCGTTATTTATAGATATTGTTATTTCTGTCAGATTTTTGAAATTTTGTTGTAATTTTGTTGTTCTTGCTGATTAATGATGAGAGAAGAGAGAAGTAAATTCAGGGCCTCAGGTCGAGGAAAGAAGATAGCAATTTAATTATATAAGCAACACAAACACAAGTAACGATATCATAGGCACAATAATTAATGGTTAATATCTAATTGTTACTGTAATAACATTCCATTACTACTGTATTTAACTTATATGATACTAATTCTCACAAAAACAAATCATGTTGAGACAATTCATATGATAATGCCTAACCTACCTCGCTGGCCAAGCGCGGGTTGGCAGACGTGACATGTCAAATATTATAAAGAGGAAAAACTCGTGTTTTTGTTCTTATGTTTGTAATGTTTTTACGCAAAAACTGCTGAAGCCATTTCAAAAATTCTTTCACCATTAGAAAGCAGCTTCTAATGAAATTTAGCTGAGTGACATAGACTATATATGTACCACGGGTAAAGCCGGAGCCGACCGCGTGTTAACTGTATTTTCGATTCTAAGAACTTTCCAGATGAAGTTTCTTTCGCTTTTCCGCGGCAAAAAAACTATTATAGATTTTAATTTAAAGAGCAGATAATGTGAATGTTTTATACGGGTTCCGACCAAGTAAAACTTATCCAGTATGTTAGTTCAATGTAACTATACAATCATAGTTGTTTACTTGTTACGGTAATGGTAATTGGCGCTGACAACCGCTGTTATCTCTATTGCTCAGGTTTAGGACCACTGACCGTTATTATTTTAATAAATGACACAGAAACATTTGACATTAACGTTACGGGATTTTAATAGCATGCTGAAGAATTCGAATGCAAAAGTTCTTGTGGAAGTGATCTATTTATGGTATTTCGCTGTAGGGCAAGTCCGTCTCTTGGAAAATACTACCAAGTTGATTATTTACATTGCATACGATAACTTTAAATTATAGAAAAAATTACAAAAACTGTAATGTACGAAAACTAACCCTAACCATTTATAGATTGAGTTTTGACACTTTTCGAAATCTTTTACTTCAACCGTCATATTCTGTACATAAAACACACGATTTATATGACAAATAGTATCTATCCGTCGGTCAATTGATTTTGCCATCGATCCCATTCGAAAACACCACAGTGGATCGATTATATTGAAACAGATAATCGATGAAGACGCGCGTCCGTCCCCTGGACCAATTAATTCAATTAATTGCTTGTCATCTGTTGATCGCGCTGCTCTTACACGAGTCATTAGTCAAAACGCACTTGGGTACGTTCGGCTAATTTAATTACGCCATAATAAGTCAATGCCGGCTATGTGTGATAATCGCAACGTGTGTACGACTATATTGTGTAATACATTGCAATATTGTCGTTAACACAAGGCATTCTTGGTTTATGATGTTCGATAAATAAGCCCGAATTTCGTTGCATAAATATGCATAGGCTTTGAACTGAAATTACGCGCAAGGAAATAATTGAATTATTTTGCGTAACCTAGATTATGAACACTGTATTTTTCTAAATAACTCAACTCTTAGCGGTATTTATTCAAATGTTAACCACGTGGAAATATTAATAATATAATTTTTAAAGCGTTGCTTCACAAGACTTAGGTATAAATAAAGCTAATGATAAAATGTATTGATAGGACAACGTGATTTATGTTTTATTTACAATGGGAAGTAGTTAGTATTGGCTTGATATCTCTTTATTTTCAATCGTACACCATTTTTATAAATCGATTTTCTTTTATTACGCTTTGCTATACGTTTATTATTTAATTTTATATGTATGAAATATATTTCAGAAATGAAATAGTTCTTGATTCTTCTTTCATATTACAGAAATAGGCTCAAAAAAGTTATCGAGTGTGGACTGTATTTATAATTTAATACATTGTAAATTTATAATATCCTTACATAAAAACACATTTATTATTCTTCATTTATAATGGCAAATAAAACGGACTATTATCATTAATGTATATCTCAGGTCTCAATAAATAAGAAACCAATTTCTCTCATATAAAAAGGCACATACATACAAATAATGACAGATGTCAATGTACGCGGATAAATCATTAATCGCTTTAAACAAACACGTGTTAATGTATCAGAAATGATTTATACGAGTAATCAATACATCCAAGATAGGTAGGAGTAAGATAGTAAGGCGCACGATTACGGCTGACAAGGCAATTAATAAGGGCAGATGGCGATTGGGCACGAGTCACTCGGCTGACCGGTATTAATCATAGGCAAGGCATTGATTACGTGAAGATTCTATCAGCTATCAGATGGCTGGCTGTTTTGTCATGTATATGTGTAATCATGCTGGTGTTTATTGTTGGTTGGGGGTGATATTCTAATTTGTTGTTGGGATTGGATGTTGGACGTAATTTGAATTTATTTAGTTCCAAATTTAAATTCATGTATTTTTGATTCGATCGTTAACAACGTGTTACAATTTATTGTAACATATTTACTGCCAGTGCAAATAGCGTGAATGTGTTTTCCTTCTATTTTAATATTGATAAGAACGTCATAATTCCTTTGAATAGTATTCGTATTATATCTTAGAGCATGTGTCATTGAACTTGACGGTTCAATATTTCACACTAATAAACAGAAAATGTTACGAAAATACAAATTTCGAGCAAAGTGTTAATATTGTAGAAAATATCGTGTCACATTTGCAGTAAACGAGAAATTTCTTCTCATTATTGTCGTCAGTTCGCGTCTATGTATACTTATCATCGCGATAGTATCGTCGAATGTAAAATATGTGAGAATCTCGGCGTAAATGTCGACAACACTCGATTTATGTCGCTAAAATATGTTACTCCAGCTGCACTTGCTATTGAATTCTGTTCATCGACAATAGTGAGATTTTATTTTAAACTAATGCTACATTTTAACGTTATAAGATTATTTTTTGGAGAATCTTATATTGTTAGTATCATATCATAGTATGATGTTTGTATAAGTTTAATAATCATAAAATAAAATTGGCAATTTCCTAAACGTTATGTCATATTTGCCCATAACCTATAATGATTAAGGAATTTCCGAATTCATCTAACATTAATTACACATAACGTTACGAATATAATGCGTAACCTCTTGACTCTTCCATAACTAATAACATGACTATTTCCCCTAAAATAATAACACTGACATTTTGAATGTCTATGAATCTCTATCGTGCTTCATACACGCAATAGTACTTCACGTAACAGTCTCCTTAATGACATTTTACTTGCGTGATTGTTGCCGTCACTACATCAAAGTGGAAGGGAGGTGGTTAATTAAAACTCTCAGCGATACGTTTTATTATTCTTCACAGACAATAAATACAATTCGAAATTAATCTTGTAACTCACAGTTAGTGATAATATTATTCTAGCTTAGAATGCGTAAACCTAATACATTATTAATGTTTCGAGATACAGCTAATCCGTCGGCTTAGCATCGTTATTATTTGATCAGTTATTGTAAATAAAATTGCGATGCACTAAGATCGCCTTAATGAGGCTGCAAAAACTCGTTTATCTCTGCATCATTTCTAGTTATTGAAATAAAAGAGTTTTCATTCGATACATAGCGAATTATTATGTGTAATGTTCATTTAATTTTATGTAAACATGTAACTGGTGTGTATAGTGTCGTATGCGTATTTATATTTCAAATTTAGAAAATAACAAAATAATAAAATTTTGGATTCGAATGCTTCAATTCGGATACTTGTAAATGTATACTCGTATGTGTATAACAAACAATAATTATAAACAGGAAAATGTAAAAAAAACTATGTAAAATATGATAAATTTTGAAAGAATAGAAAAAATTTGATCACGAGGCGGGATTCGAACCCGCGTTCATTGCCAAACCGTAGCAACGGTCATTTATAAACCATTTCAATGCTATAAAACTAAAAATTAAATATAAAATATACTAAATGTGATCATTTCATTTACTTCAGCAATACAGATTGTATGACTCATTTAAAATTCTATAATATTAATTTCTTGAAGGTTTCACAGTGTTCATAAATCGAGTTGATTCCTAGTATTGATCAAATGTTTAAGGAGAAACGTTGTAATATAATCTCGAGACGAAATTAGAGAATTTCCAAATATTTATATACAACTAATGGATTGTAAGTGGAATGAGTTTATGAAGTAGCATTAAAGGATTGGTAATGTTCGTGTTATTACCTAAATATGAGTAAATCTTTTTAGAGACACTGATTGGCTTGTTTTTTTGTAACTAATGGTGGACACTAATGGCTCTAATTAATATACTGCAATTTGGAGGACTGCATAAGGTGATCCGTTGTTTGTTTCTTTAGAAATGAAACACAGAAATCGAATTCGTATTTGTGTTTGAGTTTGAGTTTGATTCGAGCTTTTACCAAAGATAATATAAACGTTTAACATCGCCACCTTGATAAACGACTCTCTAATACTCAGATACAGAAAATCCGTTTCTACGGTAGGTACGTGTACAACCTTGGTTGATATTATGCAAGTCACGTCTAAGTAATTCCATCAAGTGCAACGAGATCTTGCTTTTACCGGACACCTGTGTACTTTGGAATAAAGTCGTCCATTTGAAGAATGACTTCGGAACACTGAATTAAACAGATTGAAGCTGATCTAACGTTGTTTTAGTTTAAATATAAATGCAAAATTGCTTGTATTTAACTTGGGTTTGGATTTTGGATGTTAATTCAGATAATATTTTCTTTAGTCCGCTTAATAAGATGTATGATTATTTCTAAGATTTTCCAACAATATGGTTACATGAGTACGGAATTATTTGGGTATACATATAGTGCGAATAAAAAATATAGTTTTATATAGCAAGCATCATATAATATAATCATATGGTGTTTTTCATAGTACATTTGGTTTTATTATCCAAAGATAGAGATATGATCTGAACTGTTATTATAGAAAACTATCAAATACCCCGTGTTTATTTCTAAACAATTTAAACATAATATAAGAACATCAAAAAAATGAATCAATTCAAATCAAATCAAACATATTCATTTCAAAGTGTTCTTATGTACATATAAACAAGAAAAAATTTTAAGAATACGTTTTAATTTTATAAATATCGATATCCAGTACGGATAGTTCGACTCATCACATGGTCGACAAAACACCAATCCTGCAGCATCAAAGCCTTTTAATTTTGTATAATATTTATTTTTAATTTAATCGCTACAATGACTGCCCAGCTCATTCGTATTTAAAATTACACGCAACAGTTAATAATGTGATTTTAAAACATTTTATCAACACAAAATAACATTTTGGTACTGATTAACCGCTAATAAATCACATGTCGCCCAAATTACGGTAATTCATCCATTTATAAGTGACATTAATCACTTTTTATTAACAGGGATTGAGAGAATATTCATATAAAATAGTTTAATCCACGTTTCAGTTGATTTAACTTTAAATCCGACGCCATTGTTCATGCGAGTTTCCGATTGCGTTAAAATCTTTGATATCTTTTGCAATATGGAGGAGTAATGTATGAATTTAAAATGATTGCTTTGTGTTATGTTAATTTTTATTTCTAACCGCCGAGGGATTTGGTATTCATTGCGGTTTTTGCTTTTATCTCTATAGCTTCTATTTACAGCTCACTTGAAATTATTGAAGCACTGATATTCGTTTCGATATTTGAAATTTAATGAGACAGAATTTTAAATATGAAAATTCAGGTTAAATATTTTGAATTGATACTAAGGTTAGTTCATTATTGCTAATAAATTTCTTGGTTTTCAACTAGAAAATTTAGGACGACTATAAAAATAAATACGACAACAATGTCAAGTCAAAATTTTTTTTATTGTAATTAAATACATATTTTATTATAGAGGCTCGATTAAAGTTCTAAATAAAGTTTGCTTGTGTATATTGAATTAATTTGTTTGCTACTTTCTTATAGTTTAATATGGTGCTTATAACTTCAAATTATACCTAGTTCAGGGTAGCGATAGGGGATTTCAAGATGGTGGGTTTTTTTGTGAAAGTACAAGATGGATATATTAAATAACAATGCTTTCTTTATTTGAAGGACAGTATAGACAGACAGAGCCGACGCCTTTCATAGCCACTTGAAGTCATGTCTCTAAATGAATTAAATAATAAAAAAATACAAATTGCATAACTTTGTTACATAATAGTAAGTCTCTATATTTGGTTAAAAATAAATAATCAAAACCAGCAGATGGTAACTGAGACTCCACAATCGTGTTTACCGTAATGTACATTTTTAGCAAAATATCGTTTAAATAATACATAATAAAAATCCTCCAATATTTCGTTGGTTGCTATTATAAATGTAACATATTTAAGTAAAATATCGCAACGTCCAGTAGTCGGATACAATAGCTATATCACTTTCAAGCGAATATACGCGAAATCTGTAAACGTTGCAAGCCGGTGGGCCAGCTACTGGAAATTAATTCACGCCTACGACCCCTGTTTTAATTTCGTTCGTTGCCTCTGATTTACGATGTCCATATTAAAGAGAAGTATGCGTACAACCTCTCAATTAAGAACTGCTTGTTGAATGATATCGCCCCTGTAACGTCTGTTTAGTAGCGAGGTCGGGGGGCAGGGTAGCTCGCTGAAGTGGTCTTAACTCGATGTAATGTAGAAGTTCCGGTATGCGTTACATGAATCAGTTGATTGTACTTAAGTAATTGGTTTAAAACGTTACGGAATTTCAGTGGTAGTATGGATATCGTAAGACGTGATTAATTCCATAGCTCATTCAATTTGCAAAGGAAGGATGCCTTTTATAGAAGGTATATTATTTCAAATTAAATAGAAATGTTATACCAGTTCGCTATAATGCTTTTGAATTCGATAGAGATAGCGCTGCCGGACAATTTAAATTGAATTATATTACTTTGTCAAATCAAGTGTAGTTTAACGATACCAGACCTACCTACATAAGACCATACAATATTTAAATTATATTATAATAGTGAGCAAATCCCAACGTTAACTACTAATATTACTACCAGAGTAGGAGGGTCTACAATACATACCACAATAAGTGTAATGAATTCATTTCATTTTATTTAGATTTTCAAGATTTACTTGTTATATTTTGTGAAAATTAATGTAAAGCTCTTAGTTTTATGGAGCCGGGGCTCGGGTAAGGTCAACAATGTTTACTGTATGAAGTGGATCATAGATGTGGTAAGTCTAAATCTAATTCAACAATTCTAACTGAGTTATAAAGTAGGATTGCGGTAGGTTGGCACATTCGGGGCCACGTCGGCATATTTCGATATTGCCCGAGTTTAATGCAGTCTTATACAGGAGTTCCTGGCAATCTTCTTAGTAGTTTGTTTTACCTGCTTTCGTTTTATAATAACATAATGTAAGCTTGGGGCTTTCATTTTGGTTAGTGTGTGAAGAGCTTGGTTTCGAATGCGCATTATATCTTAATACGTTTATAGAAATTGTTTTTCTTTAAATAATCATAATTATAATATTTGTATTTATGTTTAATTAAAGCTTAATTCTCGATGCTTCAGGTATCTTATATACTAAGGATCTTCAACTGAGTTATTGTAATCTTCTTTATATATATTTGGTTTTTAAAAAATCTATATTGGTACACCGGTTTACACATTCTTCAAAAGGATTAAAGAACGGCAGCGAACAAATGTTGCATTTGGTACTAAATAATTATTTTACTCAAATTAATTTCCCTTGAAAATGAAAGATTTAGCCTTGCAGGTGTTACGTGTATTTTGTATAAAATATGGGGGCGGAACCGCGCGAGGAGGTTACAAATTGGCGCACGAGGTGACCTTAACGATTTTAAACTTTATGCTTTACCCGCGAATTGTCTTGTTTAGTCATGAGAAATTAAGAGGCCGTATTGCGTTATAGTATTTGTATGCTGTATTTACTGGACTATTAGCAAAACTCTTGCTAAATACATGTTTAATTAATAAACAGAGGTCATGACGTGAATGTTAAGGTAATTCTAGAATTAAGTCTTCTAACGGATTTTAAACGCGAATTATTGGTTAAATTGTTTAACCCGACGTTTCGAACATTTTACAGCGAGCGTGGTCACAGGGAGACTAATAAATAGCGTTTAAAATCCGTTAAAAAATCTTTAATTTCTAAATGTATAATACTCGCGTAAAATCAAAGAAAAGAAAATACTACGGTAATTTTATTACAACAAAAATCGGATCATTCATTTATTTAACCTCGTATAGGCGTCTAAGACGAAATATAACAGGTGGACCAGGACAAATTATTAAAAAGTAAATACTTATACACTTTTTCTTTCAGTCTAATTCTAACTGACATATCCACATCAAAAATCGCACCTACATGACAGCTGCTGGTCAGGAACACCACACATATAACAGTGCGCGCCCTGTATCTAAATATACAGTTTAATCATAGATTTAAACACGTAGCGGACTATAAAATACGTGAACAGGTGCTTTATCATAGGGCAAAGCCGCGTGTCAGAGCGTAGCGCCAGTGTGATGTACCGGCTGCGAGCTTACGAGAATATCTTCTGAAATTAGTGGTGCTATATTTTTGGGTCTTTATACTAACACTTGCGTCCTGGAATAACTGGTTAATCACCTTTTTGATTAGATGGGCATTTTAATAGTATATTTAACA
This sequence comes from Zerene cesonia, assembly GCF_012273895.1. NCBI lineage: Eukaryota > Metazoa > Arthropoda > Insecta > Lepidoptera > Pieridae > Zerene > Zerene cesonia. Next base: position 6,993,707 of record NC_052121.1, on the reverse strand, counting down.
CATTTTGACTTTACAAGTCATGTAACGTGTAACTATTATTAATCAAAGATTTAATTTTATCGTTTCATGTCTTAGATCCAAAACTTAACGAAATGTAATTAGGGACTGAATCAATATTTAAACTGAAATTATATGTTTTAAAAACGAATTATACAGTATCCGAGACGGCGTAATTATGTGCCGATTTTATACGAAAAGCTAATGCAAAGCAGTTAAATTTGAAACGATAATTTAGTTATATCCAGAGGAACCAAAAGCACATTAAAATAATAATTCATGAAAAATTTCCTCTCAAAATAAAAAAGTGAGGTAAAATTATAATTTTGTAAGCGCAGTAAAATTGCCAGATAAGGGGATAAGGAAGATTAATATTTCACCCGCCGTAGACATTTGCAATGATTACAAAATTACGTGTTCGTCTGGAGACCGCTAATAAAACATGACTGAAAAGAGAATGGATTATAAGTAGGTACACGATTCATCCGCTAATAGAGTTGAGGTCTTAACAAACAAGATTAGGTTGAAGCAAGCAGGCTTTATAAATTTATGAACTGAACAATCCCTTAATACCCCAAACTGATGTCAGAATTTTAAGTTCGCTCGCGGGGAGATTGTAGGAAGTTCGTTAATCCAGCCCAATGCAACACTAGCCAACTAGTCCGGAAGAACGAGTTTACTTACATCATTTAAAAATGCGCCAATTATTTTCATGCAAATTACGTTTCTTAAAAGAATCGTTTGTGGCATTGTTTCAAGAAGAAATTTATTTGAATCTTTTAATGACGTCTTTTCGAGCAAGCAACATGCTGTGAGTAAAATGGATTTGTAAATGTGTGATTGGTTAACAGGTGGTTAAATATAAATGTTTTATGCAATTTTATTTTCCTTGGATTTATTTTTTGTCATATAGCAGTTTTTTTTGGAGTGAGTCCTTTATAACTAAATAATTCATACATTATTTCCGAGAACTATCTCTGAAATAATGTATAAACTGATTGCTACACTCTCATTGTTGAAGATACATAATGAAATTCACTAGAAATAGACAAACCAAATAGTATCATGGAGAAGGCAAAATCTTAGCCCAACAAAAGCCATATTGGTTATCCCAGAGCCATTTAATATCAATAAATGAATGGAAACTACTGCGGTTAGTTTTAAATCGCATGTTTAAATAAAAACTGTATAACACTGAAAAGTATAAATCAGTAAGAATATCCAGGTAATGACATAATCACCAGACTCATGTTCTTAAGAAGTTTTGTTACAGCGGTAACGAGTGATATACAAATAAATTGCACAATTTCACAGTGATAGTAGCGCACGTACTCGCTTAGTTGTGAGTCAAACTCGAATCGGAAGTTGGCCTGGATAAGTTTCATGTGCTCCAGCCTTGTCTTTGTTACATGTATATTTTATCCACTGGTGCGATTTGATTCTATTTATAAACAGTTTCATAATCCATACTTATTATATAGAGCTGAAGAGTTTGTGTGATGTTTGAATGCGCTAATCTGATATACTGCTCGACCGATTGCAATTATTTTTTCACCATTGGACTAACATAATTCCTGATTGCTATAATAGCCTATATTTTACGTAGCATGGGCAAAGTCGCTAAGGGTGGAACGCAAAATTTTAGTTTATAAAATAAGATCAATTCTTATCGTCATAACAAGAGTAAAAAAGCGACATTTAATTTCAGATAAACGTTTAATATCTATTAAATTTTCAATTGGAAAGAAATAAAAATGGGTAAATTAGATAGTATAATTACAAAGGTCTCCATCTAGCCACCCGAAATATGATTAATGCTTTGTGTTTGTTTAATGTAACTATAAATACATTTCTTTTGAAGCAAATAATTATTACTGACGAATAAAATACTAAATTTGTACATTCAAAAATTTTCATATCATATGATATTCTTATAAGACAATAGAATTATTTTTTTTTACATTTCTTTCGTAAAAACAATACAATTGTGGTTATATGAGAGAAATTCACAACTGCACAGATCTAAATCGTCCACAACCTGTATATTGGATAAATTGTTCTTCAGATATTACAAGGCATTTTATAAAGCTGATAATATTCGTCGGTACAGAAGCTTAACTTGGATTTACTGAAACAATTTAACTGTCCAATAGATACAATCGATGAAGCTTTAACAAAATTTTATTACCTGCCCGTTCTCGTATTTTGAAAATGCACACGACTAGGTATATAATATGCCAGTGAAATCCTAACATGTTATATAGGATTACTGGGAACACATTAATGTTATTCGAATCCGATTTGAAATAGTAGCGGCAATTCTGTAATACAAATTATGTAGCATTTTAGATGTCTAATAATAGCATTTTGCTTTGGCATTACCGCTTGGATGGTTTCGGGATTTTCTTATTTTGAAAAGGTTAAATTAAAATGGGTTGTGATTAAGGAAGGTTATTGTTGGGATTGAGGGTTTCTTTGTTTATATGGTGTAAGTATTTTGTTAGAACTTCATACATTTTATGGCTAATTCGGGTTAAATACTTTGTAATAGTTAAACGAGTTGAATGAAAATGACTAAATAACACTGTGTTCAGTTAATATGAGTATTATAATTTGTTTGTTAAATGTCATACATGAGAAGAAGTTTTAAAGGAAGCAGAGTTTTTTTAATACGTTTTTATTAGCTCCATCCTGTATGTTTGTATGTTTATTTGCCCCTATGTACCTTTACACTCGATTTGACTCACTTAAAACTGACAGATTTAATTCATACTTTGTAAACTTATCATATGTCGGTGACAATAATTTTACGAGTTTATCTTATGATCCTGATTAGAATCGCCAGGATTAAATAATTTGGGAACATATATACTGTATAAGAGCAAATTAGTTGATTGTATCATTAAAGCGCGATTCTTTTGTTTTTTTATGTAACTATTAATATATAAACTATAATTTGATTGTTAATGTTAACACAATATTTTATACATATATAGGCTTCCTATAGGAATAATGTACAATAATGTATCGAATTTACAATTATGTATTGTAGATTATTTACTTCAAGCCATATTTAAACAATATCGGGGAATGCAGAACTAAAGGCTAAAATATATAATATTGTAAAACACGGAAAATTTATAGAGAGAGAATGGAAGAACGACCTGTAGACAAAGAGATTTATTGTTCAGTATTTTCGTACTAAATGTCTGAATTGTACCCTGAAACTGAGAAGGGTCGCAATTATTATTGTAATACTTAAGTATTATGGCGCACATACTATAAGATTATTTATATAAGACCAAAATATGTCAATAGAAAATTATAGCATTAAAACTGTAATATCTCAGACGGGAATTCCCACGAAGATTGTGAAGGTATTCGATTCGTAATTTATCACATAAGCCTCGTATACACATGACAGTAATACGTCTGAGTACACCTTAACAGCGGCGCATTATTGTACTGTAATTGGCAACTTATGTCGAGGAACAAATCGCTTTAATTATCCGCCTCAGTCAGTGGGGTGTGAAGATTATTTCGGCTGCCAAATGCACTGCTCTCATTTTATATCGGTGGGCAGATGCCGACAATGCGATGCGCGAAATCAGATTACTTTATTGAATCAGATCATGAATGAAATTGATAAAATCGATCCGCCATCGCAACGGTCTTGAAGATTAGTGGAAATGAGCTTTTATGTTCGGTTTACGTTGTTTTTGGCCTCATTGTCATTTTCAGTAGCGGTTTTGAAAATCCGTGTTAAATTTATGTTGTGTTACGGGGTTATTAAATATTCGTAATTGCGTATAATTAATTTGATTAAGTTTGATGAAAACTGGGTTCGATTGCGTAAAATTGTTAATATTAACTTGTGTTTCTGGCTAGGTTAGAAGTCGGCTAATTTGTTTACTGGATACATCATAAATATTCTTTTGTATCATCTTTTGTTGGCGTGGGAATTCAAAGTCTACCTACCGGTATCTAGGTAATACCTATACAAAGGGGACATTAGGACAAGATACTGTAGAAATTGAAAACATTTACATAAATAAATCAAATAAACTCACGATATGCATTCATCTACAATTTATGCAAATCACTTATTAGATTAAGCTACATTTTTATGCTACTAAATATAAAATCATCCACACACCACACATACCATGGTATATAAATCAAGTGTATCGTAAATGTTATATTAAGTGGAAGGTTGTTATCCGAAGTGGCTTAGCGCAATCAATCAATAACCAAATGCAATATATTCGACCCTACACTGTTATGTTGTAGTACAAATTACATGATACTGTTAACGTGCTCATGCGTTTATGTTGTTAGGTTTGATTATGCTTTAATTGAATTAAGAGATTTTTACATACATATTGCTATTACATTTGGGCGAAACATAGTTGTATCTACTGTGACACGTACGTCCGATTCTAATGTTTGGAAACTGTTTTGTGTATATTACGTGTGAATTAGGTAAAACGTACAACAACTATATATACAAAGTAAATCAGCTTCAGAAACTAAACTTGTTAAGGTACTAAACAAACTGTGACAATTATTTTCACATTTTAGAAAAAAAATTACGTGAATTGATTACTTGAATGAAGAGCATAAAGATTTAAAAATTGTTTCATCGATCAACAACTTTATGCATTTATGGAAACTGCTTTACAGCCTGTAATAGCCTTTTACCTAAAATATTGATTCGTTTATTAGATTTATTTTATATGTAATAATTTTATTAACATAATATAAGCTACATATTCTTTATCTTTAGAAAAAGATATTGATTTAACCAGTTATATCAAAGAACGTCTCATTCCAGCGGACAGAGTACTAGAAAATTTGAAGATCCATAAAAGTAATCTAACTTTTGGGATAACGTCTGCTCGCAAAAAGTGATAGCTTCATCTGTACCGACGCTAAATGAAATGTCAATATCGCCACATTTAGAGCATGTGTTACACAATTTTAATGCCAAAAGAAATTTCTTTTTGCTGTTGCGAACGTGTCGTGGCTTGCTGCATTAATGCACCATTACGAACCAGAACCAGACGTCAAAGAAAATGTTTGCGTTGACGAATCTTTGAGCATAAAGGGTTAAGCTGTTTCTAGTTCAATTAGTCTGCTTTTTGCTCATGTGTTCGCGGAATGGATGTTTGACAAAGAATTTCAACGTCATTAGATTTCGGTACAACTATTGTGTGATAATGTATTAACTAAGAATACGCGGTAGAAGGTCTAATGGGGAATGTTTTTTATTGTAAATCTATTCAAGTATGGTAGTTGTTTCTGAACATCTCTAAAGCTATAAAAAGGTCCATTAAGGACCTTTTTATATCTGATAATGAAATTAAACTTCTCCTTAATTTACTCCTTATTTGTTATAATTTAATTAAGACATGTATCTATCTGTGACAGTAGCAAAATCGGTTGAGCGGTTTAGATATGTCGGGACAAAACCAACTCACAATAGAAAATGTCTTATAATACTTATAGGATTCGCATAATATTGGTATAAATTCAGATAAAAATCTAATATTTTGTTGTAATTTATAGGAATCTTTCATAAATAGCATTAAAACAAAAAATGCACTTTATGTTTAATAATACCATCAGTTTCTATACGAAACATTGAACTTCCCGTCAGCTGAATCTAAGCAGACGCGAAATCCAATGAAACATGATTTGAGCCCCTTCTTACTCTCATTATCCTATTAAATATGCTTACTGAAAATCTCATAGATTAATTAATATAACCACGTATCTATATTCCGACAGAGTAAGCCGATAAGTGGTATAAGATGTCTTACCCGTTCTGTAGAAGCACCGAGGGAATAGTTTCTTGTTAACTTGTTTTCCACTTCAGAACCTCGCTTTGTCTACTAAAACACGTCCATACACTGTTATTTTACGCTTACCGAAACTGATTTGTTAACCCGTGCATTGTTATTAATTGTACTTCATTGATTTGTGTGATGTGTTAAGTGATAAACGGAAATTTGAAATATAATGATAATGACGTAGAGATTAGAGATCAATATAGATTGACAGTTATGTTTTCGTTTTTAACAGAAGGAATAAAAGTTGTGTATTCTAGCGTTGATGTATGCAATGATTGGACATACCGTCTTATACGAGTACAAATATATTAATTGAAAATATTTTTTTTCGACCAAAATATATTGTGTTAAGAAATGGAAATCTCGGCGTTGACAAACTTTGAATCAATTAGAGTTTTTCTTAGAAAGCTTAATATTATCACGGCCCTATTTATAGAGAAAATGTGCTAATTGTGTTCAATTCTATTTAAGAAATGTTACCTTGAATTACCTAGCTGTATTTTAAAATTCTTTGAGTAAATCTTGAATCTATTATTTTTATTGATTTACAAGCTGATTTTGAAGTTTATTATCTGATGCTATTTTTGGAATTCTGTTTTATTCAAATAACTTGTTTGTAAGAAAAATCCATTAAGAATTGTGATTTATGTAAAAAAATGCAAATACAAAGATATAACCTTCATATATTTGTACATAGCTTGTGGGGATGAATGGATGCTAGTTAGTTTTTAATCAAATCGGCTCGTCGGATGTGGATAAAGTTCAGAAAAGAGTAGTTACTCTCATGTTATATTCTATTATATTATCTAGTTAAGACTACGCATGTATCCCAGCCGGCTGCAGTTAAGCTTGACTGAATGTCCTATGGCTTTAAGTGGCGGATGGGGTCCACAGTGCGCCGCTAACCTCCATTCTTGGGCTTCACTCTCCAGTTCTCGTTGTTCGATGCTGGTTGCTGGTTGCTGGTTCGTTAAGCCAATCGCTCAAGTTAAGGCTATAGATAGTGATAGTGAGAATGAGGTATTTTAATAATACACTATTCGTATTATATAATTATTCAAATATGAAAATGAATCGAATTCTTATAGTAATAGTTAATTTGTACGTCATCAGTCCCGTACCCATCCCCAGTATGCAATCATTCAAATACATTTAGTATTAAATAAGTATGTCACTTTTATGTACAGAATTGTTAGACTAATATGTCTGAAACTTTTGAAAATCACGTACAATCTCGTTTACCGTTAAAATCAGTGAATAAAAACACTATAACATTATTACTTGCTGTCTTCATTAATTACTATAAACCAAACGACGATAACATATTGCACGAAGATAATGAATGTCTAAAAAATTCAGCCTATTTTCTTTAGCTCAATAACATTTAAGCCATTACAGATATTCTGATCACTTAATTTTTATTTCATATCAATCAAATGTAGCTGGCACGTGCTACTTTAAAAAAAATATGAAAGTCAACTTACAGAATATTCGAGTAGCGGAATAGTTGAGGCGAGAGTATTGAAGTCCTCTTTACATACAACATTTTTATATTTCAACTCAATTGCAGTATGATTTTATATCTCAATACTATTTTGTGATTGACCGTATGATACAGATTTATACTCGTTCCTTTTTATATTGAAAGATGAGACTTATATATTTCTTTAGTTTTTTGAATTCCGTACACAACGGGCGTTCTATTACTAAGACTTCGATATCTGTATGTGTATCTGGCCGAATCTCATTAACCGTGATAGTTAGACAATCTTTTTTTTTCATACATTATGTTATATAACCGCTACAAAGAAAAAATAACAAATGGAGCTGTAATATACAGGATGCACCAAGTAAAGATAGTGAGTGAATGTTTCTAATCTGACTTATTGGTGTTTTTGGATGTTGATATTGTCATAGGAAATTAGCAGTACGTAGGTACAACACTAAGGTTCGTAGTTAACTTTTCCTTTTTCCTTAAAATACGATTTTATTTGAAAAATTCAAAACAATGAAATAAATGAAATTTCAATCTCATCCTCCACATTCTAGAAGAGTAGTATTTATAGGCTTTAGTAAAAAGTCTTTGTTTTGTGTCTTTTAATATCTTTGGTATTTGACCTTAATTTTATTTTAATAATCCAATATTCTTTGAATGCGGTTCTTAAGTCATAAGTGAAGAGAGAGAATAAGTAACATTCAAATGAATAACGCCTTTGCGTTTGTTAAGAGCGTATTTCTTTGTGTATACTTGGTAATTCGCAGCCATTGTGCCTAGAAAAATAACATTTGTAACCATTGGTCAAAAGGCTTGACTATTGTTCAAGTACAATGCGAGCTTACTCCCAAACCAGATGACTCTAAATTGCCGCTACCTTCCTCTTTAAATAGAGTCACGTAACATATAAGATGATTCTGTTACTTATACTAGTAAGCATGAACGTGGGTTGGCCCGGATAGAGGTACTGTTCTGACGGATATAACCTGAGCCCTCTGCAATCTAAATGGTTGATTTAAGCTTTGTTCCTTATAGGTTGCGTATGTTTCACCATGTTTTCAAATTGTTTGATTTATGCTTGGGTGTAGGTTCGAATTGGTATTCGGTTTTCCTATTGCTTTGCGTTTGAGCGATATATTTATGTTTTGTTTTTGTGCTTTGTACTTTGAATATTAACAATGAGCCCTGGTTTCGAGTCTTATACTTTCTACTAAAATAATATTCTTCCTTAATATTTAATGTTGTTATATTGTGTGCCTTAAATATTGTTTCTTCGTTATTTCCTAAAGTTGAAAAGATAAGATTTTACATTACCATGAAATACTGATAAAAAATATAGACGGAATATAATATCATTACAAATGTGCGATTTTGATTGAAATTTTTCTAAATCAGTCGAATAAGTTTTAAACAAACACATTGTTAAAATACAATGCTTATCAGGGAGTTTCGAACAAACATTTCTTTTGATATATGGGTAATTAATAAAGGAATATATAAATGATTGATTTATTACAATAGAATAAATGATATGTAAGTAGATAAGATTCACCTTGGTTCATGTTGGCATTTTAAATTTTATAGATGTATAATATATTCTCTTGTTTCTGTTTTTAATGATGTGAAGGAATTAATAAAAATCGGCGAGTATTTTCATAGACAGGGTTGTTATCTTTAAATTTCTTTGATTGTCGGTGTATATTATAATATCTGTGTTTCTAATATTAAATATTTTTCAAAAAGCAATCAAGCCAAATTATTAAACATTTACTTCAAAAATATCTAATGTAGACTAGATGGTCTAATTACGTATTAAAATATATTCCAGTTTTCCAGGAAAAGCTTTACAAATTGCTCTTATGATGTGAATTAAGCATTCAATATAATTAATTTCTCTCTCTTTTTTCAAGATTCATCTTCATTTCTATTAAAATATCATGGTTTTAATATTTTTCTTTTATTAACATTCAAATAATAAAAATGGTTCAGTTCAGTCATAGTAATATTAGTAACTGGCTTAATATATTCTGTATTTATGAATTATATTTACTTTACTATAAGAATGTGTATTAATTTACTCATACTCTCGCATATAAAACAGTAAAATTTCTCACTTTCGCATCGTTTTCGTTAGCTGTATTTTAAACTAGCTTAAAAGGAATGGGGAAGGGTTACGGGTGTAAATAAAACAACTGATTATTGTTTGAACAATGTCCATATTATATTTATTATTACCACATACACACGGCACGATGTGAACCTTGTCTTAAATCATTGTATTATAATAGGTATATGTACATTGCACAATGTGTATACATACATCGTCATACACGCGCGCCCCGAGAGGCTGTATGATTATATATCTCATAGTATTATGTACGTTATAATAATGTAATATTCCAATAAGTTAAAGTGCACGGGTGCACGAAATCGGGGCGGTGGACATACCCACCGCTTTTTACAAAATGTTTGATATTATCATTATTAATAAAGAGATGCCATAAAAACTAATTTATTCATCATACGATTTATATCCATATTGTATACAGATTCATTGTAACATACTATACACGAAGAAATGACGAAAATAACGCGTCGGAACCGCGACGAGAGCGCGGCTCGTCCGCCTATCATTAACTTCTTTCCTAATTTAAATGTACATGACACCAAATTCGAACGTATATAAATCCAAATTTACGTTAATGTAAAATCTTAGGTAATTGATTTTTATTGCTATAGAAAATCAGTCAGCACGCGAAGCACGTAATCGAGAAGTAACCGCGAGAACGAAATGAAGCGGGCGGCGTTGCGCGGGGCGGGGAGGGATGCCGGGGTTGATGCGCGAGCGCCGGTGACGCGGCGTGACGTCACGCTCGCCGCCTACTGAACGCCTTCCAGAGGAATGTCTCATACTTCTTGTTAATCGATTCTATTCCTTTCTTGTCAGTAAATTATTTATCTATGAATTCAAATAACTAAATTAGGAGTATCTAAATTAGGGGTGTTTGTCGTTCAATACAGCTGAAAATCATGACGTCCGAATCGATTGACGCAAAGATTGCGAGCACATGTTCCGTGACGTCACACCACGCGTCGCCTAAGCCCGCCTTTAATTCTCAAACGCAATTCTCACAGACACGCTCTGATGCTGCAATGATATCGAACAGTTTGAATCAGTTCGTGTGGAGCCAATGCGTCCGGTTCTACGCGAATATATTTTATACGTTTGGTCCTTGAACATTAAGTTGGCCATTGCCGAGTATGCAAAGCTACTGTCTAAGGCCGCCACGGCGACTCTACGAACATTACCAGTCTGTCACTTTATTCCTTTAAAATTAATTATTATCTTTAATAACAATATAAGTAGAGTGTAAATTAATGTAGAAAGGTATTATACAAAATAGAATAAATTATCTTTTTAATTAATTTTATATATAGATGGATATTATACGATATTAGAATCACATAAAGAATTTTTTAAAATTAATTTGAGATCTCGCTTATTTATTATTACGTAGTCTTTACTTTGATATAGAACACATCTCTAAAATGGCGACTGAAAGAAATCAACTAACGCGAATGTCAATAGCGAGAGGAAGCGGTCGTGTTGGGTTTGTGAGTAATCAAACATGTTGGGTATTTATTTTTTAACAATTCAACGGAGAGATTTTTATTCGTCACAGAAGATTACTCGCAAGCCAAACCGCGGCAATTTAGCTCTACACACGGGTCATAATATTATTATTAGTACTTACTTCTTTCTCAACAGAACTTGAAAATTTTGTTACCATTCTGGAATACGATAATATTATGATCAGTGCTCGATCTAACCTCTAAGGAACTTACAAAAACTTAAAGAACCATAAAAATAATGAAACTAATATCTTCGTCAAGCTAATCCTGATTACGGCTCGAATGAGTCTAATAATATCGATCAGATGGTATCGACTAAGTCTTTTTACATGCGGCTATCTATGTATATACAATAGTATTTGTCTTAAATCGTCTCGTGCAATCGCGGCGAACCGATGGCTTCTCACGAACGGGCGAAACGAACGTCACTCACTATAATAATTAAGTATGTTTGTACTCGAACTCGCACGGGGATAAGCGGCCGTGTACGCTTCTCCTACATTAAAAAGGTCGGTAAGAAAATATAATTATAGTGAGGATGTAAGAGTGAATGAAGAAGCCGACGGTGGAACGGAGCGCGCGCATCGCACCGCCGCCGGCCTGGACCTAACAATATAACATTTCATCATAATTCATAATAATTAAATATTCTAAGAAAAAATGTCTTAAATACCTACAACACCGTAAATATAAAACAAATGATTACGTTAATTTGTTTGGTATGATATCGTTTCCCGACGGTCCTATAATAGACTCACACCTTCGTTTTTATTATCAATTTCCTAGCTAACGATTAACAACATAATTGCGGTCGCGTTTCCTGATCGGCTACACAGCTAGGCTGGCCTGGGCCGTGCGCCGGAGCTCCGAGCTCACGCAACATTCACGTGTAGCGACTAGCGAACATGTCTGCAAACAAAAACGCGAAGCGAACGCGCCGCCGAGCGACTCGCGACCGGCGCGCTCTGTTAAACATCCTTTATTCAATTAACTACGTACCCATAAGTAATAATAATAAATTACCTTTAAAAAGAATATTGATTAATTTCGTATCATTTTCAATATTTTGTAACAGGAAACATTTATATTTATAACGTATTTATATAATAATAGCATTTAAAAGATTGTTCATTATTATTACCTAAAATTTAATATCTAAATTTATAATAATATTAATGTAATTGATGTAATGAATAATAATAATAAATAACGAATGATTGCAACCGAGTGCTCATGTGTTGATACGGGCGCACGCGCAGCGCGACGTCGCTCCGCGCGGGGCGGCTGCCGCCGCGTGCGCGAGGCGCCCTTTGCTTTTGCCGTATAGACAGTGGTTATCGAATATGTCCTAACGAATATGTATTAATGAATTGACTTCATATTTTACTCTATTACCTCAACTCTGATCGTTATGATGTTTTATTAAAATACCTGTTATTAATTTATTACATTGTCTATATTGCGAAAGTTTAATGCATTTCATGTTCGAAATTTATCGTTTATAATTGATTAAAACTTGAAATAGATCTAAGTACGAAGTGACCCCGCCACTCAGCGGAGGCGTGAATAATTTCAACAGTGGTCTTACATTTAGGTTAATACAATGGTAAGAAATAATGAAATATTAATTACGTAATGCACAAAATCGTATTCATTATAATTACAATGCCTACATTCAAAGGTACAAGATAGAAACGAATTATTATCTTAACGAGATGAGAGATATATCGAAATGTTTCGACTTAGCTTCTCAAACTTCCTTATGAATCGTAAAATGATGATGTTATCCTTAGGATAAAATTTATATCATAATACATATAAGAAAGTATGTATACGAATAACTAACGTAGTCTTATAGGGAAGTAATCGAGAAACTTCAGCTACAAAACAGAACATCGATGCAAAGAGGTGATTTTATACAATTCGAATTAGGCGAAAATAATTACATTTATAGATAAAATATGCGCAATATAGTAGTATAGTAATTATTTTAATATTTGAATTTATTATTAAAAATAGAATAAAATATGTGTCGGTGGACGAGCGAGGATGGTGGCGGCGCGGCGTGCGTGTTATTGTCCCGGCCGGCTAGCGGCGAGCGTCGACCGCGCGCGCCCTCGGCGACTCGCCCGGACCGTCCTTACCAACCTATACCGCTATCTACGAATTCAACTCTTCACGCGGAATACGGAGAAAGGGTTACATTATTGCTATTACAAATACGCGCCAAACTCTGCCCGAAACCCTATTAACACTGAAAAATCTTATTGTTATCATAAACTTCCTACAGAGAATGTTAGAGCACGAAATTCAAATTCGAAGGATAGGCACGGATCGTACATGCCGATGAATTGTTACACTATCTAACGAACTGAAAGTCTCGCGCGTCGAGGGATAGACATGCAAGTTACCTTAACTGTAATTTAACTATGAATAATAAAATATTTAAAGATACACCTCCCTGCAATTAAACCGTCTAGATGCTTTTTATCTTATGAAATGTATTTTTTAGTTTAATTATTTATTGACAACACATCTACGATACAGTCGAAGCGAGAATTTTTTGAAAAAATACCTGTTTAATCGATAAACTATCTCTCGTTCACACGACAAAAAGTAGATTATTTACAATAGGGTGTGTCGAGGGGTGTGGGTGTGGGGGGGTCGGGGGGGCGAGGAAGGGG
>NC_052121.1:6892428-6979046 GCF_012273895.1 Zerene cesonia | reverse complement strand
GTTGCCGGCTCGGCTGACAGCTGGTTAGGCACGAGACGCGCCGCCACGCCGCTCGCCACCTGTACCACAAACGTGCTACTTCAACTTTGAGTCTTTATACACATTTTTTGTGTAGTAAACAGAATTCTGTCATTTCTATATGGCCATTTTAAAATGTATTTAATACATCGAACATCATTAAAAGCGCACAGCTGAGTTTTATCCGTATTTAGCAGATACAAATGTATTGAATAAGAAAATTATGCAATAACAATATATTCATTCTAAGAGTGTGTTAGTATTTTTTTAGAGTTCAATCAATTCAATTCAAATCAATTCATAAGTCACAGTGTTGATGACTGTTCCTTTATAAATTAAAAGCAAAGTTTTCTTAATCACTGGCATAATACATTTTATATAACATTTTTCAAAGAGAGAGAGACTGTTTTTCTTTTATAAATCTGCTAAAATGAAACTACGAGCATTTACCTAAGTACATGTAAGTAATTTTAACTATTGCACATTTTAATACATAAACGCTGTGCTTTTAGACTTAATTCTCAGCTTGTGAAAACGCGAGTATTAGCACTCGAGTGTTCATATTTGCAGCGGCAACAATTACATACACTCGTTCTTTTAAAAGGCCATTTCACATAACGACATTTTAATTATGCGATACGAGATACATTTAAAATACTTACGTAAATATTTGTGCTATTACACTTTCAATGATAACCGTTGGTGAAAGCCGCAGGAATCAGGGGGCCCTGTAATATTGAAAAAATAATTTTAACCATTGAGCACATTGAGAAAATAAAACGTTCTAACATCTATATGAAGCTTTGCTATTTTAATTATCGAAGTTCGGATGAAGTAATTGAATGGGAGTGTAAAGCGATCGATTGGTTGTTAACCTCTCCAGGGGCAGATTTAAAGGAATTCAGTTTGGTGTTCGCGCGCTATGAAGCGGTAGCGGGCTCGCTGCCCAACAAAATAAAAACGGCGATCAGTTAGAGCGGCCCGCGACCGCTCGGCCACGGTAATTACGCCGCTTGTTCTCCTTGATTTATGGTTATTGCCCGTGGGGGCATACTCGTTACCTAATAAGACCGTTTTACACACGAGAACCATATGCGTCGGCTTTCCCATCAGCTTCATTTAGTCGTTCAGTACTATCCAATAAATATTGTTTTTATAAATTGTTAAAGCTACATTAAATCACTGTATCTTCTTAGAAACGCATAATGTCTATTGTATTTGAATGAATCGGTGCAAGGATACGTAAAATGAATTTAAATACGAATTCCTTTGCTCCCAACTTAATGTTCACATTATGTAAACGAATAGAAGCTTTAAAGCGTTTTGAAAAATGTCTCAAGATAGGACGTGAAGAGTTAAGATCTCGGGAGCGCGGTGTTGGCGTCGACAAGCAATGAAGACTGATGGCGTCGCTTGGAAGCAGTTATGGAGCGCGGTCGCAGTTTTAAAAAGCCATTAGCCGCGGCAATGCACCGCGTAGATTGCGCCGCCATCGCTCGCACGCTTATATTTCGGAACACTTTATAATCATATCTCTCACGCTTCACTTCCTCGCTAACTTATGGTGATTATGTCTTAAGAGCGACAAGGAAGATCGCTTCCATAATGAGATTGGAACGTCTTGCTAAAATTTTAGTGTCGACGGCTGTTAATTGCGTCTGCGGAGCTCGCCTCTCCTAAATGCTCTGAACGTTATGTCATAAAATTTATTTTAATTAATATTTCGTGTGCAGTTTTAGCAACGGTCAATACATTCTTCTCTTTAAACAAAATAAATTTCAACACCTTTCAGCACGAATCAAAAGTTTTCGAAAGAAAAACAAAGCAGAACAAACATTAATTTGAATTTTGTGACAGTTGAAACTTTGTACAGGGACAATTTTATGAATTGCTTTTATTTGAACCTCACTGAAATAGGCATTTTTGAATATAACGTTATAAATGAAAAAAGTTGTAATCGAAAGTTAATAACTTTATCCCATTTATCACGAATAAAATAAGGATAAAAGTTATCTTATTCCATGTTCGAGTAGAGAGGTACGATACGGTTCATTTTGTTAAATCTGTGATAGTAATACGAATACAATATATTTATTTGAGTCTGTCCAGTGTTCAGTTTCCTATAAGTATTAATATTAAATGTCAGTTTGGATATACTGCTAAGAAAAGTTAAACTAATTCGTATAATGAGGGAATACCAATATTTTAGTTTAATTCCCCCCCTTTTTTTAGTGAATTCTTAATATTTTTTTTTATGTCATAGCGGGCAACTGAGCTGGTGGTTCGCCACGATCACTACCGCCCATGAACATTCGCAGAGGCTTAGACCTCTGAGAATGCGCTGCCCGCTTTTAAGGGATAAGGGATGAGGAAAGGATTGATGAATGGAAAGAAGGAATGGAATGGGAAGGGCTAGGAGAAGCAAATAGGCCTCCTTAATCTAACAATACTATGTAGAGTAATGGCACCGCATCGTTACCGAATTCTTACCGGGGTGTAGTTAAGGGGCGCGCGGCTTACGGCGATAGCTGGGAATCCAGAGGGCTGGGGGCTGGCTGCTTGCACATAGCCCACGCTGTCCGCTGCGGACCCGTACACGTCGAGAGCCGGGCCCGGGGAGCTAGCGGCGGGAAACCCCGCTCTGCCACCGGCCGTGTGCGGCGACGCTGGTGGTCCGAAGCCGGCCGCTGCTGCTTGGTAGTTGTTCATCACTATACAGATAATTGGGTACGTTATTCTAAGAAATTCTTATGTATGGTGTGTTGCTGACGTCTACGCACATTGTAAAAGGTATATTGAAAATTAAGACTGCGTAGTGGAGAAGAGTGGAAATATGTAGAAAAAGGGTTAAATAAAATTAGGGTTCGATATCAAATATATTTATTTAGAGCTCGTAGTTCGCCCTATCAGAAAAAAATTGATAATAATCTCTCGACTCTCGCAACTATCTTAAAGTCAACGATTACAGCTGTATTCATTAGTTTTTAATATTTGCAAAAGTTATTATTCCTGACTTAAGACGTGCATACAGGGGGTTAGTAAGATATTATTGTTAAAACACATAACATATAAAGCAACACCAAATTAATTAAAATATGATAAATGTTCCCAAACACGATGAATGATATCGTGTGATTGGATTTGAAGTGTACAGAGACCTATAACTACAAACAACTGCAGACACTTGAACCGAGAATCCATAATAAACCAAGCTTTAAACGCTAATGCGAAGGCACCACCAAGAAACAAAACAAATACAATTAGTAGCAAAGCCATAGTGTGTTTGTAATGTGTGTGGTAAATATGTGAAGTATGCTAGCGACCTCACCTGAGAGCGCTTGCGCGAGGAGCGGTGTGTTGTTATTCGGTGTGAGTTGGCCGTTGGTCAGGTCCACTGCAAACATATACATGGTTCGCATACTCTCCACGAGAGGAACGTACACTCTTGATACACACACATCTATGACTGAACCATCAACCGTCATGCTCTCTATCCTAAACCGAGTCCTTAACCAGAAGATTCCGTACTTATTCAACGCGGAAAGCACGCGTAAATGCATGAATAATTTAGCCATTTGAGACAAATGAGGACAACGGATCCCCGAGCTAAGATTATGTCGGGGAAAAATATTGTGTTAGTATTTCACGTGCATTCAAATGAAAAAGAGAGGTCGAAGTTTCGCGAATATAAATCACAGAAGGAAAAAAAACTTTTACAAGATATCCAGTAAATTATTTGACGTGAATTCTCGCTCAGTCTGCTTATTGAATAGAGGCATTAGCATACCATGCACGTAGCGAGGCTCCGCTCGCATTCGCACTCGCATCATTCGTGTTATCGCGCCGTTACGCACAATTTTATATTCCACCACTTACGTGAAATAAACATCAAAATTATAGACTCCAAGCGTGTGTGAAAATGGCTCTGTATTTGAATAGTGCCCACTCATACAGTCGCTATTAGCGCTATTGGCTTGTACGACAAATTTTATTTTGACAGATGCGCGAGTTATGATTTAGTGTGAAAAATGGAGGTCCGCACCAGGTGATTACCGGCCTGCGAGTGACTTTGCAAAAAAGCACAATATAAGTAATGGAGGATGAATGATAGATGGCGCGGCGGGCAGTCGGGCGACGTACCGCGCGTCCGCGGCCGCTCCATTCGCTGTACGCTAAAATGCTGACACATTTTAATAATATTACGCTGCAGTGTACAGGCTATTTAAGTTTTGAAGGCTATTAATAGCTTAAGTTTAACGTCTTTGCACTGGAGACTATTCTTCTTTATTTTCACAAAATCTCGTGCTATAGGAAAGTTTCATTGTTATTTCTCTTATATCTTCAGTATTATCGATATTACTAGCAAATAATTTTACATAATTATATGGCCATTAGAAAAATAATTGTAATAAAATTGTATAATATGAATAAGACCGTTACGTATATATATAAAGGTATGAGATACTTTAACTACAATTAATATGGCCCCTACATTTTACTCTTCCAAGTGTTATCTACATCAGTCATATCTGTATCGGGCGTAAACTTTGCACCAGTCCCTTGTAGGTTTAATTTACTCATGTTATACCCACGTTACAAGTGTAATTTATGCGTTATCCCAAGTTTCATGGATCTTTAACAACTATAAACTCGCTCAATGTTATGTTAATTAGACTAGTAAACATCGCGATACAGCTTCAAATCTTTCTTATATTTGATAAAGATTGATCAGGGCCTTAAATTGGAAACGAACTTTCAAGATAACAGCGCCAATTTCCAGTTTTATTGGCTTAGGTGCGAACTCGTAGGGACTTTATAGAGGTACGAGGTGATTCGCACCCCAAGTAAGCCTCTCACCTCTCGGGTAGCACACATTCATCTATAAATTCAGAGGCCGTCTTGCGAGAGCTATTCGAACTTTCATAATTGCGGAGTTCGAGGAAACTTAATAATTCTTCTTCACAAGTGGGATGACGGCCGTGCAAAATATTCACTGAGCGTACTCAGTGAAACTCACCCCAAAGATGCTATGAGTATATTGCGCATGCCTTTTTATTTGGAACGGTACTCGTGTCTGATAAATCTGACATCATTTTATGAGCTATGCGCGAGTTACTTCATATATTTTTGGCTTAAAGGGGAAAGCTGTTCGTGTTACAATGTTGCGCATCTACATATAACCTATATGGCAGTGTAAATATAAGAAATAAGATTTCTTGCTTATGCGCTGATGTACTTATACTATCTAAATAAATAACTGAATTTAAATAACCGATGTCATACAAATATCACGATACTACTTTTGATATGATTAAAAATGTGAATAATGTGATATTCGTTATCAAAGACTTAAACAAATAACAATACGGAATAGCATGCAAATATAGAATATTTACAGCAGTTAGAAAGAAACGTTATTTACGTATTCAAAAGTTGTAGAGTCACATATCTCATCTGCGTAATACCCATACTTCATTTCTCACTTCGAGATTGAAATGTTTTATTTTAGCTTTTACGTGAGATCTGCCCTCGCACGCGATATAGAAAACGTATTTTTAATAGGTGCCATCAATAACTTCCCTCCCTGCGAAGATGATACGGGATCGTGTTCCGATTCTGAATGTTTTTGGCCGATGGTATTTATCTCAGTTGCCGGTTAATCGAATTATAATGCTGCTAAGAACGACTGCTCGTTTATCTTTCGATTTTATTTGTCAAGTTATGTTTATTGTGAAACGACTCACGTGCGAGTTATATGGATTTCGCTAGTTCGATCGATGGAATTAGGAAACTATATTGTTTCGACGTGCTTATAATCGCATGCATGGTTCAGTCATAGAATAAAAACGTTAAAACATTAAAAGCCACATTTTAAAAGCGAAACGAAGTGTTATGAATCACACCAATAAAACAATAAAACTTTGAGATAATATCTACAAATACGGAAAATTTACAAATTACAAAAATATTGTCTACCAAAAATTTGCAATGTTTTTACTAGCGGAAATGCCGCTGTTTGACTACAGTTAAACTACAAAAGATTTGATTATGTCAAAATTATTCTATTCTATGTAGTATGAAATGTATTTGTCTACTTATTCTAACAGCGTTAAAACCAGAATAACAATTTCAATGAAACTCCAGCCTATGTTACATTATATTATGCCTAAAGCACAATAATTTAATAATATATTAAGACTATTCTAAGGCTTAAATCTAAACAATTATACCACTATGAAATGAGTTTGCACCACCAATAACTTCATTAGTCCACTTCTACTTGCTAAGAGATAAGTTTTAAGCGGTATTTAATTATACAAATCCTTCATAGAAATTCACGAAAATCACGCTAAACGTAAGCTCTACTAATTTGAAAGGAAATTGCCTGACACGACTTAAAACGTCTAAGTCTAGTCTATTCAGAAAATCCGCTAGTCAAATGTTACAATTGCCAGATTGTCTACAATTTCTTACTTAAACATCTTTTCACGCTCTAATGCTATAATGTCTAAAATTATCGGCTAAGCTGTTCTAATTTCAATTTTATTTTCCAACGCTATTTCGTTCTACACGTAATACTTTTCACACATTTTACGCACAAATGTTGCCTACACTATTCTATCTCCAACGTGGTACTGATCAAACTTTAGATGTTCAAAGTAAATATTACTCGCCCTAGGACTGTCGTGGACGGCACACTCCATTCACCAAACTGCTGTTTTTCTTGGATTCAACACTTTACTTTTCGTTTCCGTGAGAAAACGTAAAATACATCTACCGTCTGAATTCACAACGGAGAAACAATATCAAATTGATATTGAACTTCAATCGTAATCACATTAACGTGAATAGCAATTGTGTACACACGTTTTTTTTGTTATTTTATAGACTAGAAGAGATAAGTTCATGAATAAAATGTAGGAATCATTGTAAAATAGGATATCAAGATTAGTAATTAACAACAGTTTAAATGAATATTCGAGCTAAGCTAGCGTATCATAAATATATCTATATACGTTTAATAATAGCTAAATAGTAAATATATCTGACCCATCCAATGAGCACTTCGTTTCTAATAGAACTAGGCTATCTATATAATATGTACTATCGTATAAGAAATTCTAGAAGACGATATCATCGAGATATAAAGTTAATTCTTAAAACGTGTCGACCTACAACAAGCACTAATGTATGTCACTACACATTTTAACCCTCACGTATCTTAAATTAAAATTGGAGTTGGCATGATACGCAAGACTCGGGCACACTCCGCCTAACCCTGTTATTGTTTTAATTAAACCGCCTTTTATAACTCTGAAGCACACCCTTCATTTTAAAATTGTCTTCTGAAATTTATAATTCGGTTAGCCAAGTTCTCATTTATTTAAGAGTTGAGGTTATTTAGTGACAGTGTATGGTTAACAAGAAACTATGTAAAGTAGTTGTGTTCGGTTCGCGGGCTGCATTCTGAGGGCGAGCGTGTTGAATGCGAGGAATCTCGAAGATGCGGCGGCGTGCCCGCGGTCTTACATGCCTCCCCCGCCGACGACAGCGCATATGTATGCTACAAGCGACCTTGTTACTTTCAGATTATCTTAAAATCCGGTACTTATTTCGAATGCGCATTTCTTTACCGGCCCAATAGAAGCCGTGGACGCCGCCCCTTTAGATGAGTCAGAAAATAAGCAGCACTCCTGAATTAAGCATTGAACATGTTTTTATACGCTAGCCCTCTCCATTTAAACTTTCTCTTCTAGCTAGTTTTGATTGGTAGAGTAAATTGGATAGTAATACAAGACATTTTGCTTATACATTGGCAAATTCCTTTATTTTTAAAATAGAGCGGCTTCACAATAGTATAATAAGTACCTTAAGATTAGTAAGACGATATGTCGAAACAGCGATTAGAACAATATCGTTGACTTAGTATTTAATACATTAAAAATTTGACACATGGATTACAATATAAATATGAATTACTTGTGCAATGCGAACGCTGCCTAAATCGAACATTGGTTTGCTTCCTGAGGGATACCGCTTTTGTTAGATAATAGGTTTAAATTATTAAAATTCGATCGAGCTATAGGGGCAAACCTAGCCGGGCGATTAGCACGAGACATCTGCGAAATCGCGGTGCATTACTGATTCATATACCGTGCTTACGACATTGCATTCCTTAGCTTCGATTCGGCAGGGGAAGGCGTGATACTATAAGGTTATTTGAATTGCAATATTATTTATTTATTGAAGAGTTTCCTAGGTCGTTTTCGGGGTTTCAGGGTAACGTATCGGTTTAGCTGTGGCGCGCCGAGGTCGGTTGTTGCGCGAGGTCCGTCGCCAAACGACCTATGAGCCCTGTCCGAGCCCGTTCGGGTTAACATACTCCACACCAACCAACAGGCGACTTTCCGGTGGTATAACTCCCACTACACCTGCGGCAACAAAATAAAACAGCTACAAAGCCCGCCACGGAACTAGAAAGGACTCGGGCAGAACCGCGGCGCTCAAATTAAAATGAAACTCAAAAGTATGTCAAAAAGTGCCTTCGTTACGTCGAGTTACGTTCCAAATTACAAGAGTCGTGGAAAGTAATGCAAAATAGTATTACTATTCAAAAATGTTCAGATGTTGAACATCCCACGGTTCTACTTATCGAATGTTTTTGGGAAAACTTTAATGACTGATTTCTACTTGGGGTTATTTAAACTTTTAACACGCACATATTGACTACTCTTTTCGTAATAAGCCAAACTCCTATCTGTATCACGCACAACCACAATGCAGGAAGGGGAACGTAGCATATGTTGTTATAGTTTCGATTATATGGAGTTATATATACTATAATATCGAATAAATTACATTGATTATGTTAGGACGCACATAACGCAAGAGAGGCCGTATAAATTTTGAAAGATATGCATAAGAGAGCGAATGTAAGTATTCTAATTATTTTATTATTTATTTAATAAGAACCTTACAATTATCAATATCGTTTACAACGGTGGCCACACATTATTTAATAATTATACGATTAAAGATTACATAATGTATGCTTAGTTTAGAGGATGGCGATTAGGACGGTCGCACATACGGCGATTTAATGATGAATAAGTATGCCAAAGTACAGTTTGTTAAAAAACTTTTAAAGATTTTGAAAAATAAAGTATGCGAGGCGTGGCGATAAAGCAACGGCTTATCATCAATCGTTGATTATCCCTTTGATACATTGCGCCAATGGAGAAACGTTATTCATTCATTTTAAAAACACTGAACCATTTTATAACATTAACACGAGGAGTGTAGCGTAAAATAGTTGCATCCAAAAATATTACATAACAACAACAATAAATATTAATATAACATTATCGCTTAAGCAGTGTAAATATATTAAAATATAATAGAGAAATAACTTTAAAACAAATTAGGTATTTACATTTACGTAAATATACAATACAATTATAGCGAATATATAATAAAGGTATTAAAATAACACTTTCAAGCTCGATTATAGTATTTTTTATCAATAAAACGAACGAAAATAATCTAAACTAATTCTAGATAATAATTTTACATCGCTACGAAAAAGGAAATCTATAAATTTGATTGATTCCTACTCATCCTCTAAACTGAGTAATTATTTAGAAATTAATACCTATGTTCTAAATATCTACTTACTGTGATGTCAGCTCTTAACGGTCTATATGAAGAAGATTTATATTATTAACGTATTACTTAGATAAATAACGCATGTACTGACTGAACACAAAACACCACACAACCGGACAAAATTACATTATTTAAGTAGGCCCATTACGGCAGCTGTAAATGTGTCATTCTTATTGACACGGGTGAATGTATCGTTAACCATTATTAATATTTTATGTTACCTCACTAAGTATAACTTGTATTTATTCATGAATACAATATTGACAACTTTGACAAGGATAAATGACACGTTATTAAATTTACGTTATTATTTCTGTTTCAGTGACGAGAATTACGAATACAGAAGGAAAAGTATAATGTAGTTAGTGATTTTACTTTGACTTTCTCATTAGTGTATCAGAATGGATGTTATTGTGTTCAGTCAAACCTATTAAAATGCTAGCTACTCGCTACAACATGCTAAGAAGATGATTATTATCGTTACTCGACGATATAATGTAAATTGCTAACTATATTTAATTATCTAATATATAGAGGAAACTTCATGACTAACTACTCCTACCATCTACTCAATGAGATCTAAGTATAAACGGACCTACAATTAGACTGATTTGCCGATAAAATCAATTGTTGTTTGATTATTGACTAATTGGGTCAGTAAAAATTACTTCGGCGTTTATATTTCAAAGATTTGGTGTAGATATGTTTCATGGTTCCACAAAGCCAAAAGTTAGTTGAATTACGAAATAAAACAAGCTGTTCAGGCACGATCACGTAGTATTGACAAATACGAGTATTTGTGCAGCTGCTCCGCACCGAGTTTCGCCGATTAGGCAGTACGCAACTCTCGGTTGAAACGCCTATATTTTCGTTAGTTTTTCATTAGGTTAAATAAACTAAATCTGTTGTATAATAAAGCTACAAAATTTACATTCGGCTATTCTTTAGTGGATCGGCTAAAAGCACTCCGCGTCTACTTTTAATTAGATAAAAATTCTTTTCGTCTGTCCCGGGATTTACATAGACGTAACCACAAAAGGGACGTAACTTTTCTGTACTTTTGTTGAAATCCGTTTAAATCTTTTTTAAAAGCTTTCGCTGTTAATGAGGAGTGGGCGATAGCACGAGAGCTCGTCCGATCGGGGCGAGCGGAGAGGGATGGCTGTAGACGCGCTGTTTGCGCTCTTGTGTTTGTATGACGCGTACCATTTGAAAATCGTTAGTGCAAATCGTCAGCAAACACGAAGCGAGGCGATCGTATTTGGCCGGATTGTAACCACAATATTTTGAAGATAAACAATAAATAGCATTTCTCAAAAGTTGGACGTTTTGTAATTGACGGCGTGGCAGATTTATCTAGATGGCTCAGTCATTGTTAGAGGTGTTAACTTGTTAGGTAAGTTGTTAGAGTTCACACGAACTTTTGCCTTTGCTTGGCGCGAGTTAGTGAAATGGGAAGTTAGGACATTGTCACCCGAGTTATAGATAAAACGAAGCGTATGCGTTTAAAATAGACTTGGTTAGATCAAGCGTTAGTGCCGTTTGAGAATCGTTAGCTGTTAGTGGAATGCAGTGTCGGCAGCGCGAGTTCACAGATGCATTGCGTGTACGTTGTAGACCCCACTGAGCTCGAGCGGGTGGTATGGCAGGAGTGTCGCCAAGTGGTGGTAGTGATTGCCGGAGAGTTGGTGGTGCAAGCTCGCCAGGGGATTACCTGCAGGATATGGTAGCCCGAAGCTAGGATAGCCCGAATAGCTACGTCCTGCCGCGTAGGCGGCGTATGCTGCGGGAAATCCTGCGAAACAAACGGATACAGCTCAGTTACGTAACTCTTTTAAGTCAAAGAAAATTCATTTCATGCTTCCATTTGATGTTAATTTTAAAACATGTCAATACTGGGCGTCTGGTGTGTAAAAACAGGCGTTAATGACACGTGTCCTAATGGCCCCAATCTAAAATAGAACCATCAAATTAAGGTATGTTTCGAACGTTTGCTACGACATCGCTTTGGACATTGTCCAGAGCGGAGCATACTGTAAACATCGCTTAATGTAGCGCACTATAAGTGTATCACGATGACCTCATACTCTAAAGACATTCCATTTTACTGATATTTCTAGAAGATACATCTAATGATACTATACTATACCAAATGTAGACTACACTTACAAAAAAATTTAAAGCACGATATTTCTGTAGAATTGGCTTTGCTACGTCCGGTAAAAATATTTAAATGACGGATGGGCGAAACGTCATCGAGAATGATATAATTACCACACCGGATCGTTCATCATATTATTGCCAATCAAAATAGTGTATCTGTCAGGCCCCGTGATGCATCAGTCATGCACACCTCGACGAGTCGATTCTAGGTAATCCATTTATTAGGATACCAATGTTCCTATTACTTTACAGCGAAATGTCAAATTAGTAACCGCGTTTCACTCGCGGTTTACTCAATTAGTTCAAATATGATCGAATCATGGTTTGGTTAGATATGATAACATACATTTCAGCGTTATAAACGGTTCGAAGTGCACGAATAGCTAAAATTGAGTAAATAATATGAGAATAATAAACTTACCGTCAGGAAGAGCACCCAATGACCACATGAAATCTAGAAATGTAAAAACATTTACATAAATTGATCGATTCTTATACTTTAAGTTAGATATAATTTTCCGTGATAAAAGTGGAGATTATAATTATAAAAGATGTGCCGGGAGACACTATTTTGCTTGGCGAAAACGGTCATTGCAATTATTATAGTAATAATCGATTACGCACTTATTTTATAACAAATAGCATACAACAATACTAATAATCTACGATTATACCAATTACTAGAATGACCTTAATGGGGTATGTTAGTTTAATCACCAGAGATGAATATTATAATTTATATAAAAACGTTAATCTATTCTACAAATTGTTAGTCTAAGGCTAAACATGTTAAACAAACAGACGTTTTTAAATATTCAAGAAATGATATTTATTAATCTATACACTACCGGAAAATTCCTACTTTATAAGTTAATACAATTATTATTAATACTATTAGTGTACGAGTACTACTTTTGATAGATATAAAAAGAAAGTACAATCAACACTTAAATGTCAAACAATAAAACACAAATACTGGAATTAAAGAATAGAAAATACAAACTAAATAACAACTAAGAGAGAAACAAATGGTAACTTGTAATTGGGTCAATAATATTTAAAAGAAAAAAAAAGTGACTAAAAATACATGACATTAAACGTCCTCAAACTATTCAAACCTAATATAAATTATACTTAAATAATTAATATTATAACACTAGTTATTTCACAAAACTCTTATGTAACATCGACTGTTCACAAATACCTCTTTTCTTCCAATGATAACATTTTTGAAAAGCCGACATCAAGTTGTAAAGCTATTCATAGAAAAATGCTAAAGAATATAAATATTATTTATGAAAATATCATTTCAAAACATCTCATCGAATCAGCCGCAATCCATAATGTAACTAGAAATTTTGTTTTCTAACGTGATTAAGTTGTATAATATGGATGGAAATGTAGCAAAAGTGGCAAGGCTCAGCAGAACCATTAGGCTCTTATTTGATTTTCCCTACGAAAAGCTACTCGGAAATTAGAAAAAACCAGGCCCACTTCTATTTTATCTATCTATTCGTAAATCAAATGACATTAAAGCACCTACTACCTGGTAGAAAAATATTTCTTTCTATCACCCTACGTAAAATTGTTCAAGATTTTCATTCTACTATTTTATAAAAAGTATTTGTATAAAATTTTACAGTAAAATTGTCTATGCTCTGTCTAGATATTCTCGGTACATATGTCAAAAATCTGCTAACTAACTGACTTTTCTAATTGCAATTACTAAAAATAAGACACTTCGTATATTGTTTATCGCTTTACTTAAGTACATTAAGAGTAAGATTTTTCAGGAAGAATAGGAATGTAAGAAGATATAGGAATGGATAGGAGACTGCAGAACATGAAATAGAAGATTTCGGAGAAAATTAAAAAATACCCAAATGTTAGAAGGGATGATGTGGCTGTTGCTGAAATAGGATCGCGGATCAGAGAGGCAAAGGAGTCGGGAGCGTGGAAGCGGTAAGGGGGGAGTATAAGGTGGGGAGATCAAGAGCGTGAGCTCCCAGGAG
Source organism: Zerene cesonia (assembly GCF_012273895.1). Classification (NCBI taxonomy): domain Eukaryota; kingdom Metazoa; phylum Arthropoda; class Insecta; order Lepidoptera; family Pieridae; genus Zerene; species Zerene cesonia. The sequence continues at coordinate 6,965,187 of NC_052121.1, read as the reverse complement.
CTCTGACACGGAGTAGGCCAAAGGCGGGATAGTGAGGGGAGTAATGGTGGGGCGGGGAGGCCGCGGGGTCGGTCGCAGGGCAGCGAGAGCCCGACGATACATAGCAGCGTGCGTAGAGCCTGCACCTACACCCGCGCCAGCGACTAGAATTTGCGCCGGCGCATGCACAGGATAGGGAGCATATCTGACGCCACCGGCTGCCACTGCGCTACTTAGCAACTCACCGTAGGCGCCGCGTCCTGCGGCTCTCGTCTTCGCCAGATTCGCTGGAAGCATTACTTCTTTCGGTTGTGCCTTTTTGCATTCCACCTAAAACAATAAAAAGTTATCTGTAGTTATTTGCGCACGGAATGTGTAAAGATGTCTATAAAACGTAATGTAACAAATTCCACTGAAAATATTGTTGCATACTATTACGATGCAGCCAAACATTGTTATGTTTGGACTACAATTAAGAAATAAACATACGCTTACTTTAAGGTTAGGTATGTAACTAATATTTGTATAGAAAATTAAAAAGCAACGAGTCAAAATAACAAAGTACTAAACAGAAGATGCTCAGAGTAATAAAATCGTGTCAAGTCAAAGTAATTATTATAATTAAGATTTTGATGAAGTGTTAAATATTAAAATAATTCTCGTCAGTCTCGAACAAATATAATTACTGAATGGGTGAATTGCAAAATTATGTAAGAAAAGAGGGGCGACGGAATCGGTTGACAATCCGTTATGCTTCACGGACGGAGTCTCAAATTGAATTTTAATATGCTTTACCAAGTCAAGTAGCTTATTATACTTATTACACAGAACAGTATGATATTATGGCGGCTGAAATCATTGTTTGTGCTGAATTTGTTGCCTTTGTTTCACGTAAACGGAGGAATCATTTACAATTTTAATGTACTTCTTATATAAAAGTAGCCTGTAATGAAACCTGGCGCTTAATCGTTTCATTAAGCAATTTTAACGAACGCTATTGCCCTCTTCATTGCTTGTACTTCCCCTTTCTGAGGGAGGCTGGAGGCAAGTATAAATTACCCAATCAATGCTAACCCCCAATCCCTTGCAATGGTAATTTTGCAGCATAGAAACCTTATTGAGAGGAACATTTCTAGCACATAGCAAATTGTCTGAATATCAATTTTATTTTACCATATAATTCGCTTTGATGTCATCATCTTATTATTAGATATTTTCAATAAAATATTATTAAAGCGAGAGTTATTATAGCTCGATCAATACCGCGTTCCAAGAAGCACATAATATTGCGTACGTTTAACATTATATTTTCCTCTAAACAACATTTTAATATTGCTCCTGAACAAAAGCCATAATCAATTTGAGGATGACATGTTCTTATGGAAATAACCGATGTTTTTCTCATCAAAATGGTTTAAAGTGTAGATAATGTGACATCGGTGCTGTATGATAAATTGTAACGTTTAAAACCGCTTGTCAGACGGAATAAAACTCCCGAGATACATTTTTCATAGCCCTGCATAATCGCGACGCGTTCTCGCTTGTATGTACATAAAGAGTCGTCCACATTTGTCACGCGGACGTCACGAGCCGACAAATGAAGGCTTTAGCGCGGCGTTCGCGCACTTTGTGCAGTGTGCACTCCCCGCAACTTTGTACAGACACGAAACTACGTGCTTTCGCATTAACGCTGGGAAGTGTGCGACGCTGTTCTGAGTGTCTTTTCACTAAGTTTTATGTCTAGATAAGGCTTGAATAATCAACATGTAGCCCGAGTTTGAAGTTCAGATCTCTACTTATACGTAGACACCACGCTCACATCTTTATTGCAAGAACGGTAAACAAAATGTGGAAGTGAAGAAATGAAAACGACGCTTATGTAATCGTACAAACATTTATTATTCTATATTGCTGTAAAACATTATGTAAAACAACAAGGCCACATTTTGAAAGGGCAGACTCGTGTAAATATTTCGACAAAGTTACTTCATTTGTATTCCTACTTTCATTCTATTATGAATGTATTGAAAGAAGGAACTGTAACATCATAAAAGTTAAAAAATTTCATTTTAAACTTTCAATGAATCATTCAACTTTGGCACTTATAATATTTCATGAAGTATTTAATTGAAATTCACTGCATTGAATCTGCATTTATCTCTCAAATTTTATTAGCACGATGAATTCGATAGAATTGAATTGAAATACAATAATAGAATTCGATCAGAATACTCCGCAGTCCGCAGTGGAAAATGATTTCGTAAAATCTACCTATAATAATGGAAACGGCCATGAAGAAAATTCAGTCGGCTCCCGACGTTAATTGATGTCGCGTCGTTGGTGAGCGGAGTGGGAAACAAAAGCTCACAAACAATTCGCATCGGAGTTCGCAATCCCGATCGAGCGTTCGAAATCGCGACGCAGTTTAATGACACGAAAAATAACAAAGGTAAATTGTATTTAGCCCCGCTAGGTAGACGCGCCCTACGGATCTATCGATTGATTCGAAACGGAGCCGCCGCTATGGCAAAGATTGCTATTTAACCGAGCGGACTTAAGATTTGCTCGAGTAGACGCTGGCTTAATGTCGTACAAACTAATGCTTTCTCGTCCTAAAATTCCACTCCTTCTACCAGCCGTGTATGAGGAATTTAATTTATTTTCACACGGCATTTCATGTTCCATCACCTCCGCTGATCATGGAGTTGATGTGGATTAATACGATTCTGAAAGCAGTCATTAAATTTACGCTCGATTTGTTGCGAAGAAATGCTTTCAAGCCGAAGAGAACCTACATGTTGACATGTAAGACAGTTGTTAAGGGCAAACACATTGAGTGCTCCGTCGGTATTGTTCAAATATTCGGCGCTAATGTTTATATAAATAGGGTAACGTAACGGAATAATCACATTTTATATTTTTCCCAGTTTTTGTGCGCCGAAATGTGTTCTCTTTGAAGAAAGGCGATTACGATAATAATACAATAAAAGTGTGTATGTACGTAATGAAACATTACGAATCTAATTAAAGGACATTCATAGTAGATAGGTAGATATTATATATTAATATGTACATACCTATGTATGAGGAATTATTAAGTGCAACTTTGAGTATCAATATGTACATAGTGTAGATAGTTGGGTGTGGCGCGCTGCAGGAACTACAAAATAAAGCAAGTTCGTAGAAGTACAGTGTATATTTACCGAAACAGTTCGCATGTGTGTTGACGTTAACTGCATTTTATAAGATTTTGCGTTTGTTTCCTTACACAGAAATTTCTGTTTCCTTTAAATTCTTGCGGCGGACTGCGGGCAGTCGGCCAAATAGACAACTTTTATAAGAGGATAAAATATTGCAGCAAGTCTTAAACGAATTTAAATCATCGATTCGCCGCTAGTTCCACTGATACTCGGCATTAAGGAAATGTTTATGACATGTAAAGACTACGATTTGGCTACAAAAAATGAACCAAGTCGAAGCGAAAATAATGTTTTGAAGTCTTAAATTGTGTCGTTTGTAGAAAAGCTTCGAAATGGGCGGTGGGGAAGGGTTAAGGGAGGATGTTATATAAGTTTATCAGGGAAATCTCTCGCCTTCATATTGACAGAGCGCCGTATGCACGCGCCTGATTGCCGCTCAGCGGAAGCGTGGGTGTAGCGAGGCGAACGCGTATGTTATATTAAAGAAGTGTAATCTGTGAGTAAAACTTTTAGCAAAAATCACTCTTATTGTTTGCAATACTAAGGATGAACATGTTAAATTTACTTCGAATAATGTAATAGTTAGTTATGAATATTGTTCTTGTACTAGATAATATAAATACAAGATTAAACGTATTGAAATTGTTTATAATGAGGACCAATAAACACGAATTCAAACTTGTAGATATTGTAAAAATAAAACAAGTTTGAAGTTTCTATCATTTTTAACATCATTCATGCACATATGAATCATATATATTGCAATTTTTATTTCTACTAAAAGTATTAACAATAGCTTCACTTGAAAGAGGTGTACATGTTAAGAATTGAGCCACCGTTTACGTATCATCACTATTTTCTCGTTTCGCGCTGTTGTTCTGAGCAGTGAATCTTCATAAAAAATTGATAAGCGAAAAAATCCTCTGAAGCATGGGTGGGATGAGCAACAAATCTTGCGTTCAACAGGTCAGCGATAATGAAATACTGCGCGCACCACGGGAGCTCTTACCATATTTACGTAATACTTGAGCGGAGGAATTGCTAGAATGTTCGGAATGGTGCAGCTTTAAAATAAGATTTTTTGGGTACTTATTCGATATGGGAGCTTGTGTTTGATTCATATAGATTGTCGAGGTTTAAATAGGGGGATAGTTGATGACTAAAGTATTCAATCTTTTTACCATTGATACAATTACGCAGAATCTGGTATGGTGCTAAAACCTTGTTGTACTAAAATCTAAATTGATGTTTTAAGTCAATTCGTTATATTATTTTTCGTATTAATGCTAACCTTTTTCATCATTTATTTACGACGATATAGAAAATCACTTGGTTGTACGTGACTCAGTAAAAAGTTGAAGGCGTGGCCACTCAAGATTTTTTCAGGGTTATTTAGGTAAGTGTTTAATTCTTTTTTTTAGGCTATGTAAGAAGCTTAGTCATCTTTTAATTTCTTATAGCGACATTACCAGAAACAAAATTAAGTTATAGCAGCTTTTGAATTTTTGGGAGACAGATATGGAATTGCGAGTTTCGTTGTATTACTTACAATAAACAGAAGGACACTATGCTTTTTGAGAAATATGTATCGTATCAAAAATTATGAATCGTACATATTAGATATGTGAGAAACTTGAATTTAAAACTTCAAGAACGGTACATTGAATATAAAAATTAAAATCTCAAGAATTGACGACAAAATTGAAAACGGGAAGAGCAGGAAGTATTCTATGAAGTTTTATTTCCAATACGATATTACGTACAAGCGTTAATAAATGCTGAATGCTTCACCATAACAAGGTTTATTAAGAAACCATCATAATCAAAGACACAGGAAACGTTCGTGTTACATTGGTGATGAATTTTAAATGGCATTGGCATAGTACCGTCATAGAAATGTTGGTAAGGCATCAAATATTAAGACCGGCAAACTAGCGCCGACTGGTATTCATCAAGCAGCGACACACGCTCCACGGCTATTTCTGGGGAAATCGATCGGACGTTCAGTGCCGTCGTACGAAGCAGCTCGCGGTTGGTATATTCTTCGCGTTAAAGTCAACTGTGCTTCTTCAGTTGTCTCTTAAATGTTCAAGTCTTTATTACATCAGATGATATAGGAGTAATTATTGAGGTACCTATAGCACCTGCGTGAGACATAAAGATTGAAACATCAATTTAGTACTTACTCTCCTAACCAGTGGTTAATATTAAATGATGTATTTGGACGATTTATAAGCGATAATTCAATTGCCTATTTTTATTTATTCCTATTACAAAAAGTAAAAATCCCCTGGAGCGGGTTAAAGATTCCATGTTATAATTAAAAGTTCCTAATTGGCCAATTTGGCAAATCTTTCAACGTATGAATCTTAAAAACGCAAGCTGAATGCGAGACAAAACAAGTAAAATGCGTATTGGCAAGTAGTTCAGCAATGGTAGCGGTCGTTTGCAATTGTAAGTGGACGATTAACGTGGACTCGCTGCTTCACTAATTCGTATCAAGCTTAAGGGTCTCTAGAATAAGGTGGAAAAAGAATAAACCGCTTGTGAACGGGCAGCGGTATCGTTTAGCCAATTGAAACGTGGGTATAATGAAATTTGTATAATATTAACTAGAAACGAGGGGAAACCCCAATAAAAGCAGTTACATATACGAATTCGGCCGTTAGAGAATGAATCTAGACAAATTTTTAAATAAAATGGCTAACGATGTATTGGATAACATAAAAAACGATATTAGTGTTACTTTAGAGAGCAATTTGCATTTAAATAACTTCGTAAATGTCGTACATTAGGATATTTGTTACGTTTTTGTTAATGCGGTTTCAATTTGGAAAATTAGGTGTCTCTAAGTGCTTTTCCGTATTGCTTTTCCCTTTAAGACGCGTTTTAAAAAACTGTTTCAGTGCGAACTATGTTTTGTGTAAATTGACATACGAGTTAATGTATTGTACCTACTATAAAGTATATGTACCATATAATGTAGTTTCATTGAACCAAAATGTAATATTATTTATTATTAAATATTAAACACTTCGATAGATTTGTAATAAGATGATAAGGTTGTGTTTGAAGCAATTTAGGAACCGCTAGAAGCTTATAATGTATGTACATAATATAAGCTGTAGCAATTAGGCGTAATTAAGTATGTTGGAGTGTCGAGCTAGCGGCGTCTTGTCAGACTGTTCCCGTCTAGATTAAGGTCTGTGGTCCCGATGCTCATAACGTATTTTGCATGAATCTGTGTGCGACTTTCATATGACTCTCAGGAGATCAGTTCTGCCTCTAATGTAAATGAAATTGTGCACAAGAAAGGCAGTATTTTGGCGAATGTTTATCGTCGTGTGCGACGCGCCAAGAGAGGGGCCGAGTTGTAATTAAAGTTTGTTGGATCAACATTAAATAATCAATAAAGTTAACTATCCATTAAATAGAACAAACAATGTGTTGGTGTATTTTTATGGGTTGCATTTTTAGAATTGTCATTGTGTAATTCGAAATCAGAAAAACATTATCGCCTTTTTAGGATTCTTATATAATAACATGCATAATTATTGCATGGTTTATGTTGTAATTCATTTCAAAGCAATTTTAGATATTATATTGTTACTTTCAATGTAGCATTACGTTAAGTTTTAATTTGTATGAAGGAAATGTTTCAGACGCGGTATCGTCTTTAAAATAACTACAGGATCATTTGTCGCTAGTCATGCCATGTGCTAGTCTTCCCATAGACCTGCGAGGGTAGAGTGGGCGGTTACATATTCTATTTTCGTTACTTTAATTATATTTACCGTCCATACACGTTTCCTTTGATGTCATCTTTTTACCATATTATATTATAAGAAATGAATCACGCTATTACACGTCTAGAAGTTTAACAAATTATTAAGAACGCTGCATGTTGAATATTTAGTTCAGGGCGCGTGTGATTAATTAATTTTCTTTAACAGTTCAATTATGTGCGAGAGCAGATTAACGATCGGAAAGGCTGTAGTCCCTAATATAATGTTTTGATTCGCGTCAAGAAACTGCGTCACTTGGGCATTGCGTGACGTATGTGCATTAAAAATATTAAATATAATGTACGGGGTACGTAGGAAATTAGGTTGTTCGGTAGTGATTGCTTCTAGATTATAATCGAAAGCGTACTTTTTATGTCAAATTAAAAAGCTTCGTGAATTATTAATCTATTAAATTAATGTCAATTTTAAAACATCATTATTTTGTGAAAATCCACATATTTATGTATTCTGTACGTGTGTAAATAATAATAATTGAAAATGATTTCGATATTTAAGCACTTCAAGAACTGTGTAATAAAAGTTTTGGATACTGAGAAATCTCCAAGAAAAAGGCTCATGCAAAACCTCGCCAAATTTTGCCCTACAACTTGCCAATTGCAAGTTTCAATGAAAAGGGACTGTCACAAAAAGCGCTTGATATATAGAAGGCGTAAAAATGGGCGCGGACGAATCGATAAAGCTTAGAAGAAGCGGTGGGTCCGGCTAAAACGAGAAGTTTATGGTAATCACGGTTCCGAAGACTTGATTGATTGTTTGGAGCAGTTTGTTCTTGGTAGGGGATGAGTATACAGCGAAGGAAACATCATCTGATTTTCCGGAATTCGGATTTTCTGGTTGCGACCGCAATCTAGCTCTTATGTTACACGGAATCTTTTTTGTTATCGACGCTTTGTTCTGAACGCATTGGGGTGAGGTTTGTTTTCCCTTCTTAAGTGAGAATACATAGTATCTATCTTAACTTGACGTGAATGACTGCATGTACTCCTTTATGTCAGTGCTGATTGGTTGTTTTGATCCTGTAGCTGAGCGTGAAAAGATAAGCAGATTCGAAATGTTCCAGCGATACTGACAAGGGTGCCCAATCCGCCTAAGACCAGTCAGTTAAGACGCTAAGAGAAATGGCGATCGAGGATCTCACGATTTAAGTGGCAGTTTCAAATGTGCCTACTTTTAGTGTTATTTCCTAAACGGAAACCATTTGTTTGCCTCATGTACGATCGAGGAGAAAAATGTACGCAATACTCGAAATGGTTTCGCAGAAGTGTTTATGCGATTGCTTGAAGGAAAGTGCACTTTTATATCATTGCTCACATCTCCACGCTTTGCAGATGGAAAACAAATTGTCGTATACACTTCCAATGCTTGCAATATACCTATAGTATGCGAGAAATCTTAATGTACTTCACAATAAAAGCAAGTCTGTACGTTACCTTTCTAAATTTTTTGATTATTCTGATGTTTATCTTAGATTATAATGTTTCTCTAATGAAATAACAGTCACAATAAATCAATAGTTCGCAATCTCATTATAGCTATGTACAGGACTCAGGTGACAAGCGAGCTCGGCTGCTTAACTCCTCAGAAAATGATGTTAGTAGGCGGGGACTAAAACTGAACTATATTTACACACTTTGCGGCGCGTCGTTGCTTTGTTGTTAAAATTCATGGTAAGCGGAAGCAATTAGGGGAGTAATGTGTAAGGACGTAATGGAGTGACGAGAATTTGCTGCGAGCGTTTTAATGGGAGCTAGTATTTATGTTACAAAATGCAACAGTGACTTTCTCTAATTGCGTGCGGAGTTACGAATAGTTTTTAGTCCAAATCTCCAGCATTGTATCGGTGTAGTACGTACGTGTACTAAATAGTCTGTTGTTAGTTTTTGCATTGTGGCAGGAATTGAATGAGTTGTAAGTTTTTTCGACAATGCAACAAATAATCTATCATTATATGAATTAAAGACAAGTGGAATTAGAAATTATCTTATAATTATCATTATAAAACACATAAAAAGGTAAACACTAGTCATTGAATAAAGGAAAAATTTACAATAGTAGTGCAGTTTAGTGTGTCAGCAATTTTACTTAAAGGCATTTTCCCACATAAATGTCAAAAGAGCATGGTTCAACTAAAAATCAATCATTTTTATATTAACATTTGAAAAATTGATAAAAGTGACATTATAAAAATCGACATTTAAACGTGTCGGTGATATTAGCTTAACGACCATTTTAATATAACAGATGACATATTAAATTTACGAGGGTAGCTTCTCCGCGTAAACATGACATCACGCCACTGTCTTCTTTATTGCGTACATAAATATAACTATTGGATAGCTTTATGATATACCAGAACAAATTTTTAATGACTCGGTTGTTTACGATTCGCATATTCTACGTAAATCTTAAACGCGGTGTCGAATGGACGATAAATTCGCGTGTGGCATTCAAAACATTGTATTTACTTCGAATGTTAGTAACTTTATGCCTCAAAATGGTAACGAAAACAATGTAAAAAGGGAATTTACCGTAACATTGATCATTCGCGCCGACACGCGACGGAAAAGGGGAAAAAATAATAAGCGATTACTTTCCGTTTTATCCTTCACGCTTCGGAGACGCTTACTGAATTTCTTCCCCGACTAAAATAACTTTGTGTAAGTCAAAATAAATAGCACTATTTTGACAAAGATCACTGCCGTTAAGAACGGTTTTATAGTTCACTTTTATCTTTTTGAAACTCCATTCATTTTAATATTAACTATTTAGTTTGTGATTCATTTTATTAGGGATACTACTATCATGTTTTTAGTTGATACATAATCCGTATCTATATTTTATGAATTTAGTCATCATTCCTTACAAAAGTATTTTGTGTTATAATCATTAACCATTTTAATAGGAAGCATTCGTTGATACAACGCAAATATTAATATAGCTCGCAGGGGCACATATCAAATTTTAATATTTGCTTAAAAGTAGCATGACACACGATGTTAATTATGTGCTCCTTTTTCTAATTAGTCACGTGGATTAGATGTGAGGCTGACGGGTTATTAACGACTGCGACGAATACATTACGTCGCCGCGCGGGAGCGTTCACTCTTTGCACACCTCTCGTTTCGCACGGAAGCGAACCGTAATTACTCTAAAACACTACCCATTTGTTTGATGTCTTTGTTCGTTGTTTGCTCCACTTAGGGCGTACATCACCCCCGATTCCTTCCACCCGACACATGCAGCGAGATTCGTACAGACATTACTGCAAGAGACAATACAATGGAACAAAAAACTCGCATTAATAATCTGGAATACGCATCGACAGGGCGGGGAGTTCCCTTGTGTCTGCGTAAATATAATAGCGGAGGGCGCTTCAAGTGCCTAGATAATTACTCTAGTAGATGCCTATGGCCCTGCGGTGCCAATTTTATAAAACAATAATTTTTACTTCACTTTATTTTTCGTCCTCTGCGTTGAGATATCACGGTATATAAGGGAGAATATGTAAATGACTTGGATGATCGCATAGTTGATTTGAATATAATATAATTTATGTAAAAGTAATTTTCTCGCTTAAAATCTAATAGAATCCTATTAATTTATTAAATAAATACAAATTTAGTACTTCAAATGATTTACAATACTGTGGTTGTGGTGTATAATAACCAAATTACTTTTAAGATTTATTCAACGGTTGCTTTTAAATTTAATGTTCTTAACACATAATTTAGATTTTTAAATAAAGTTATTTTGGATGTTAAATAAATAATGATTAATATAAAAGGTCTATTTATTAATTGAATAAACAGGTTTTGGTTGGAACAGTTTTCTATGGCAATTAGAACACTAATTTAAAATGCGTTAAAGCAAGGTTTATCGCACAGAATCGCCGTTTTAATCTAGTAAAACGACCTTATTACATATACAGTTAATACGTTAATTTGTAATTTTGTACTCAGTGCTGCACTAATTATACAGTAATTACTTTTATTAACCCTATCAAATACGGCGAACAATTATTTATTTGACGTGAAACATTTTTATTGACCTCCCTAAATTATAGCTTGCAACGCGAACGATTTTATTTCTCATTTTTGCCTTTTTTATTCATCAATAAAATAAGTTTGAAGTTCTAATAATATCCCTAGTAATTTGGATATGAATTTTAACAATATTTCCCATCATTGCTAAAACCGTCAAATTCAAATGATTCCACCAGAATCTTGTTCTAGAAAATTCCGTATACGAAATGTAGATGCCACCCGTGAGTCGACAAAGCACGACACTGGATAGACAAAAATCTAAACACAGTAAAATCGAGTTTTACTGGCATTTTATTGGCTCCGTTGGACCGGAGCCAGTAGTTCTTTCACCTCTAATTGATATAGGACCGGCCATGTTAAGATACTGTTTTGTTTCGAGATTTACTGTGATTGATGTGTCAATAACAACGATTTCGGATTCTCTGTTCGGGTTGTGTTGGGTTGTGCCACGGCACTGAATGTGCTTTTTATATATAAACGAATATAGTGAATGGTGATAAAGTTCATAAGAATTCCCGTATGTTTCGAATAAAAAAACAAATTTAGAAACTTTTTGTAACGAACTCTTTTCTAGTTAGTTTCATCAAGGGTTTTAAAAGCCATACATTTTTTACATGCAAATTCCATTTAAATGGAATATTTTAAATAAGATGTGTGTATTTAGATAGGCTGTTGCGGTAGAACGTAGATTTAAATATGACAAGATTTATGTATATTCTCTTCATATTATCATAAAAGCCTAATCCTAACACGAGGTACGTTTAACGTTACTATTAAAATAAAAAGGTATAATACAACAATTTGATTATTATAGTGTCAATTTTATATTGTATTAATATGTAAATAATAAGAAAGATTGAATATTCTAGTTTTTAATACAATTAAATACATTTATTTTTAAAAAGTATGCTACGAATATTAGAACGGATGGTTGTTTTGCAATTACTCTAAGTGTAAGTGTTCATATGATGAAATTCAATAAAAATGTTATTTATATCCTTGAATAGTACTTATGGTAAAAATAATGTACATTATTTCAACACGTTAAGCCAAGGCAGCAAGTTAAAACAATATTACTCACCATTTTGTTGTTGATTTCGTGAAAATGAATTTCGCAAACTTTGTCTACTATGTCTTCACTTTGAAACGTGACGAAACCAAAACCTGAAACAATAAATATTCATGTTAATAATTTATACACAAATTTTAGAATTAAGCACTTGCCAAATTATTTAGTAAAACTTCGTCCTACGATATTAATTGAAAATAATTTACATGCATTACATGAATGCTTTTTGGACATTTTGTATTGGACAAAAATACATATTGCAATCACTACTAAATTATGAAATAGGTATTTACTAGGATATTTATAATTCATACATTTATAAGGCAGATTTCTGTACAAAGAGAGATATCCCGTGAGTGACGGCTGTACAGTCTTTTTTTCTTTGTAAAGGTCTCCAATAAGAAATCTAGAAACTTTTCTCGATATTTCTGTAGCAATCAATGTCGCATGACGTCAGTGACGACAGTAAAAAGGAACAACCTTGTCCGCACTACGGAAAGAGGGGAGAAATCAAATAAAACTGCCTCCCTATTAAAATTTCACATTTTTATTTCTTCTTCCATCAAAGACGTTCAACATAAATTCTAAGATGAAGACAATAAACGTAATTATAGCCAATGATATAAATGTTATTGGTATTACCTATATTTCAAGCAAAAGTGAAATTGGTTCCGAATATTTGAAGTGCTTTAATATCGATAAATGATATCCAATACATTTTAAACATGCAATAAAATCAGCGTACGAGTGAAAATTGAATAAGTGGTTAAAGTATCGGCGAGTTTCTCTCGAATATTACTTTTAAACGTCGCAAGACATTCACGTGGCCGATGCAACGACCAACTTCTGATACGCTCCGTTCCGACTCAAAAGACCGCCAAGTTTTCCTCATGCGATTCATGAGTAACAAATTTGAATTACGTATTCGAAACTCGGAATTGCTTTCCGATATTTACTGAATTCCGAACAACAACTTTTAAGCTTACAATCTGTCACAGAAATAAATCCGTCAAGTTAGCGGGCGACGTGTTTCTCCGAATCACATAATCACCTGACGCTGAAAGTTTTCTTTAGCGAAACAAAATGCGACGGCGTATTCCTGCGTGCTAACGATTAAGACACACAACGTGACGTGGCCTACCCTCCCTGTTAATAGCATTACCCGGCGTTTCCACAAACAGAAGGTGACATCACCGGCAATTGTATATACCATTTTAACGATTTTATTTGCAACGATAATGCGCCATAAATCAGGGATATTTGTTGTATACGCTGATAGCAATGTTGTTATAACAAGATATCTTAAAAGAATGACGCGACCCGTTCACAAAAACTAGGGCTCACTTGGTATTTCACGCGCGACCGAATAGCTTTGCGTAGGAATTGAGGGAAAGATAGTAACATCCCAAAAAGGCAAATAGGGGTTCAGTAGACTTCCATAGATGGTTGGATTTTCTTTATGCATTATAAGGTCGGCTGTATTATGTTGGAAGAAAAATTGTTTCCGCTTTATTGTCTACGCCGTAGACTGCACGACATGAATGTGATTTGAAACAATGTAAGGGATGCGTGACAAAGTTCATAGTTACATTATAAATAAAATAAATATGGGGGCTCTTAGATATTTATGTGAGCGGGCTGCGGTGTGTGGAAACGATCCCCCTATTCATGCGGGTCTGTAAATGGGATAAAGTAGGAAGTGAGCTACACTATCCTGTTCAACTTGTAAAGTTATCTGCGGGCGCGACATTTGCGCAAACACTCGGTCGGCCTGGCCATGGATATAAATAAATTTGCTACAAATACAATGCTGCTTTTATCGGAACGACTATTTTTACTTACTATGGCTAGTTGATGAATGGAAACACAATACTCTTGTAAGTTCGGAATGAAACGTTAAGAGAATAGAGAGGAATAGCATTGTCACTGACCACGTAAAAAGTTTTGGGTTTCACATCGCCTTTGTGTTGAGCCCGTAGATAAATGGGGCATTTTCGTGAAATTCGTCCGCGTCACTTCTCGTAACAATGGAGAAGATAAATAATCTCTGCGTAAGAAAAGGATTTCGTAAACATAATTATTTGAACTCGCAATTGTTACACAGAAATACGCTAATGAAAGTTTCTTGGAGACGTTCGAGTAATCGACTTTATTTTTCTCTGCTTCAATTAGAGCACCTTTGTTGTTAAGGATATTCTTTAATTAAAATCTGCAGATTACAGCGACTCTACACAGCAAAAGCGTGGGCCGTCGATCAACTGCTGAAGTAGCTATTCTTTAACATTGTCTTACAAAAGCGAATCATTTTATGTATTAGCAAAATTATACGGAGTTTTAAATCAAAAGAAAAAATAAATAATTCTATCAAATATATATTCCAAAAGTCTCGTATTTCGCAAGTCACGTTCACACCTGTTATTTTTTTAATATAAGAAATGAAAGATTGAAGTACAGATTATGAATGTGTCTTCGATATCGAATATCAGAGGCATCTGTCGGCAAGTGGGGTTGACAGAGGGTGGCCCCCCGTATCCAGGCCAGTATAACCTGCCCCGCTACTGTATGAAACACCGGCCGGTGGCATTTATGATGCTATAATAACCGTATAAAACGCGACTTATTGTAGGCGTCGATAGCTGGCATTATACAAGTGTAGGCCTTTGCTTTGCGACTCTACGAATACTATTTTAAAATGTCAGTATACTCGTAAATGGAGTAGGTGTAAGTCAGGGCGGATTTTTCTATAATGTACAAATAATGGTCCATCGTCGCCGTAGTAAGCAAGTTTTCATTAGAAGCTCAACAAGCACTCAGCTGAGCAGCGCTGTAGTTGTCCACTGGCCGCGCTCCGACTGCCAAACTTTTGTTATTGTTTTGCTTCATTATTGTAATACGAAATACGCAGAACCGTAATTAAGATATGCTAGGGAATTGTCCCATCTGATGAAATAGTTTGAGAAAAGTTCCAACGAGCTCCCTTGACAGGATGTTTGGTTCGTAAATAATTGCCGGATTGCTTCTTCCACCTTCTCTCGATAATAAGTTAATATCGATAGTTATTAGCGCGGAATAGATGGCCGTAAGTAAGAAAAATGGCCCGACGTCGAGGGCTCGCCATTACGTAATGCATTATATTATTCAGTATAGAAAGACTTTTCTACGTCGCTACGTAAATATGAAAAATGTTTCTCGATTGTTCCAAATTAAACGCGCTTCCAAAAATATAGTATAAGTTAATTTATTACTACATACTACGCCGACTTGACTCCACTCAGACAATAAAGGTCTCATTTTATCTAGAGCTTGTATGAAAATATTTACACTAGTTGCTGTTTACAATGGGGCGCAGTTCAGTCGTTATGCAAACATCACAAAAACTTGTGAAGGCATGTTTAGGAATAAGTTGAAACAGTTTATTGGGATTGCTCCGAAAAATGCTATATGTGCTTGATTCTAAGACAAATATGTACTGAGAGCCTAATGCATTCAGAGCGAGGTGAAGTCCAAATGCAAACTTTCGGCGAAGAAAATACCGAGTAAAAGCTGTTACAAAAAGAATTGGCTCCTCTTCATTTTCTCTATTGTGAAGTTGAATGGAACACAAACAATCAAGTTTCTCGTGGAGTTGATTGTGTGGAGACACCCTTATTGTCTACACTCAGGTAAATAAAGTAGAAACACAATTCGCTCGCTACTTTGTGCGTCGTCGGCTTTCTCAACTTTTAAATTCTCTAACTTCAATCTTATTCTACTTTTCTGGCTCAATTCACGGATTTACCGAGCAAAAAATCACCTTCGTTTCTTACATTTATATTTAAATTCGCAGAAAACTTATCGGGACTGAAAGAAAATTACGTGTTCGTAAAAATAAATGTATTAAATCTTCAGTGGTACACGTAGCGAATAAAATATTAGTCAGGTAACCATGACGCGGCAACGGTGGAACAATTTATCATCAGCTGAGAACCCTCGTCCAATTGCTTGATGGCAATGCCATAAATATTTACTTTGATAAGATTCTACACTTTTATTTGTAACCTTATTTTACGACACACTTGGTCTCTTATTACCAGACATCGGAAGCGCGCGTGCGTATTTTTTTTACTATCAATAATTTCGGAATAGAGTGCGGAAGTAGCGTGTTATGTGGTATTATTGAGGATTTAACATAAATAGGCAATATCGTTATAAAACGTGATAAATTTTCGATGCTTATGAGTACCTATCTGGGATCATTACAAACTGTTTATTAATCAAGCCTTCAAAAAACCGGTTCTCATTACCCCAACTCTATTACTAAAGGTAGCAGAGAAATAATTCAGTTTTCGTATTAATATATAAATTCCTTGACACATTTGTTTCTGACAGGGTTACCGCTTTGCAGGTGCTCTTGTGATAATAAGATCGTTTTGGTGTTGGTTTAGGACGTAGGACGGACTTAAACTAATGGCTGCGTTACTTATTTATCTTACTTGAATATTTCCCTACCCCTCGCTAAGTACTTATCCTAATGTAGTTATTGTAGTTTCGCCGAACTTTAATAACAAATTATTTGATATGGGTTTGATTAATTATATTGTGTTACATGTTAATATTGACTGTACGTAATACGTGTTGATTTTGTGAATACAATTATTATATAAAAATTGCGCATAAAATAATATAAAAAATTATATACGTCTAAATAAATGAAATGTAGAAATCGAAAAGTAATTTTGTAAACTGCTTTTAATAAATTGTAATCATATTATAAATGTCGTTTATTTAATTTTCATATATTTATGTTCTATATTCGTACAAACCTGGTCCTGATTTTTATGTTTACAAATAGTTCAAGCCTTTTTCTGTGGTATCAATATTAATCAAGAAAAACCATAAAGGTCCATGTTTAACGAATAAAAAATTACTTAAAGAAAATAAAAAATATATCATCAAAACCGATCCGATATTAATTTTGTAGGTTTTTAGTTCTAATACTCAATATTTCGAATATTGAAATCCTATCAATTAGCGACGATTTATTAACAAAATATGTTACGTATTTATTAATATCTTCTTATTAATAAATCAAAGCTGGCTTCGTTCGATCATATTTTATATGTGATGTGTCGAAAGCAATGTTACAGTATGTTATTTATCGCTAATCAGAGCAATTAGCCGTGTTATCAATTTATCATGTTACATCTGAATGGACATGTGGGTTACACATAATGTCGCTTTGTTTATTCGATTTCAAATTAATTGTTTCTATATATTTGCTATACTAGTGACTGATGACCGAGTGTATCCGGTTTTGATGCGGGTTACATTTCGAAATAGTACAATTTATTTGTTTTAGAAAGGTCTATGTTATATCGGAATTGTTCAACCCTCAATAAAAAAAAAAATCCAGTTTTAAGTGAAAAGGAATTGCATTACTAGTTCAATTTCCTGCGTATTATAAATTTAAAACATGGGAATAAAATTCACTAAGTTCATTCTGTGAAAATCGATGGCGATTGCAGAACAACATGTATATCTTTAAATAAACTAAAGCGACTCAGTGATAAATAATTCCAAGTATTTAAATAGATCAAGACGTTAGAGCTTTAACTTAGTGTACTAAGATAATCTAGTACTGCAGTCTATTTCCTTTGTTGAATTTCAAAGAGATTTCTCTTGATTTGTAATCCCTCTTAAGGACATTAGCAGAAAACTAGTGCTTACACTAATGAGGTTCAATTTGACATTACAATGCGGTTTCTCGTTCCTTTAAGAGTGTATTTCTTTCGTCTTCTGTTTAAACTCTAATTGCAGTTTACGAAAATAAAATATTAAATTATTTGAAAAGCTTTACATCGAATAGTTTGCGTTTGCCTAAAATACAAGTGCGATAGAAATACTTCTGCTTCACATTTTAAAAGGTTACATTTTCACAAAAACCTTTAAAGCTCGCCTTTCGAGTACGAAGCGAGGACAAAATTGGTGTGACGTCATTAATATCATTTGTTCCTACAATATTGCTATAAACTTGCAGGGAGGCGTAAATCCATTGTATGTATGATTGTTGTGGTCATTCGGAGAATATCAGATCGCCGCGTGAGCGTCGTAATCCTAAGGAAGACGTGCTCGAGACGCGAGCTATGGGATTTGCGAGATCATCTAACGAAACATCAGAATACTCTTGTTACATTGCTCCTTGTTCAATATACTAAGTTTTCATATCCTATAAACGGTTAGTATAAATCAATACTGCAGTTCTTGGCACGTGTATATCAAATATTTAGTTGCTGACTAGTTTCGCCTTGAATTCAACTTCGTATCAATTGTCAATATTAATGGCACGTTCTTATGCCGTTTGAGGTTATTTAATTTCAATTTTGTAAACAAAATCGAATGTATTCAATCATAATACTATTATACCCTTATACAGTTGTTACACTAAAATCCATATTTAGAATCGATATATATGTGTATATATTTACTGGAAAAAGCTGCGTTGAAGGGTCATTTGCCATCTGTCTCAGACTACTAGTGACCATTCGTTTTATTGCACCGCTAGTTAAAACACTTCGGTGCAGTTTTCGTGCAGATTTTGGCAATATTGTGATTTATATCCCTACAGAATAACGAACTTCTTTTCAGGATTCGTATAGACTGCGATATGTTTAAAGTCGATTTTATTCAGCGCGGTGCTTTGTCCCTTACTCAGATACAAGTGGTGCACAATAAGTGCAGAATGTATTTGCTGTATGCGATTATGCGTCGCTCGGTATGGATCGCTCTATGCAAACTACTGCTTACATTGTAGGTGCTGGGTATGGCTTCACTTAAATGTAGTATTATGTACTTACTTTTTGCGACACCTCACATAATGTTTTCAGTCTAGTGTAGAGTGATGATTCGTATCCTCTTTTGATGAATTGCGATCGTCAATTATAGCTGGTCTTGTGAGTGTTAAAGTCATTGTTTTAAGAGATAACGCTATATGATAGTGCAGTTAGTTACTAGGATTGCATTGAATGAAATAGTTTATTAAATTCCGTGTTTATTTCATTATAGGACAATGACAAGGCATTGATTTTTTTTTTATTGATCCGCTTTGTAATAAATGTAACTGGCAAAAACATTATTTGTCTTCTGTATTCATTAAAAAGTAAATTAATTTTAAAATGTCAGTTATTAATTCTAGAACTATGGAATTTCAACCTCTGATCGTGATACTAAAATGAAATGAATAATGAAATAATTAAATGGTGACTTTTCGAAATCTGATTGTAAGTTATTACTTTGCAGGTACTAGGTTGTCATAAAGATATAAGAGACAGTTAACAGACGATGTAAGTGTTGAATGCGAGGTTTTACGGTCGGACTTTGCATAATCTAACAGATGTTGGAACAATAAACCGAAAAAGTCGCTTGGGTATTGTTAACAATTGTTAGAAGATTTTGCTATTCAGATTTTGAACTTAGTAAGCGGAATTACTATAATTTTTGCTGATATAAAGGTTTTTGTGTTTGTTATTATGGTACAAGAATATATTATGCGTACAGATATATATGGCGAGATTGTAACATTGTTTAAGCCTTCTTGGATTTTTTTTGTGAAGTCATTTAAAAACTTTATGAAAGTCTAGATATACTTCTGGCCATTTTGAATGCCATTTAAGATTCTTCCAATATTTGTTTTATTCAAAAACTATATTGATCGCAAGAAATACTGATATCAATGCTATTAAATCAGCTATCACGTCCAATAATATCAAACGTGAACTATCTTGAGACCCACGATCCTCAGCTTATGCAAGCTTTATATGATAACATACCGTAAAGGCGTAGAGCGGATTAAGCCGATATCGGTAGTCGAAGACGCTGTGATAGGCCGTCAATCCGAGCCAAGACATTATCGTAAATATTAATGACCACGACAATTACCCTCTGGAGCTGCTATAACCAGTGAGATCGGATGCTGGCCGCCGTGGCGTCTTTGTTCTTCGACTTAAATCGAAACTGATATTGCAAATGTGAAAAAAACTGGGCTTGTTAGATTAGTGGGCATTGATCGCGTGTCTGTTTGTAATCAGATTTCTTTTAGATGCTTTGTCTAAAAGAAATCCATAAAAATTATGGATAACTATTTTGTAAGAATGAAATAGATCATACGGAATGACAGGAAAGGCAAAAAGAGGGAGCATTTAGTACAAAGTTCCGATAGTATGCTCGATTGTTTTCCAAGTTATTAAGATGTAATTCCACTAAGGTTCAAACAATATTGCATACAAAATATTTGAGTAATTTAAGTCTCAAAAGAAACATATTACTCAAAGCCAGCTAACGTATAATAAAATCATTTATTCAAATAGTAAACGATGAATATCATATAATAAATTTAGTGCGAAAGGATGCAAGTACAAATTAAATATTCACATTCAAGATCAGTTGTACAGTTTAATTAATGTTGGAAACTTAAAGGAAATTCTCTAAACGTACACTTACTCGAAACCAGCACAAATAAGCTGCATCATTTTAAATGCAATGAACGGAAATATTATTTCAAAGCTAATATAATATTAAGGAAAACTTGGAGGAAAGGAAATGAGCAGTTCGTTTTCGCTAAGGAGACTTTGTATTATATATAAAGACGGCCACTTCTGAGACAATGGACGGAGTAAGTTTCAATATTAATGATGCGCACAGACTGCACAGAGAGCATCAAAGTTTCCAAAGCCTCCATTGATACTCATTAACTATTGATTCATAAGTAATACCCTTTTAATGTAGCCAGCACGAATGGACCGGCCAACTTTTCAAATTTAAATGTGAAGGGGCATCGAATTTTAAAATAGCTTTTAGCGTCTACATTCTATTACAGTTTTATCTATTTTAAAGAAAATGTTTTGAAGAAAATAGTTATTACGTTGTAGTGTTTAAATGTTTCAAATCTCTCAGCCCTCAGTCCCACTTCACGTCTTCTAAGTTACAAGGGTAATCTATAAATGAACAGTAAAAGGTATTGTAACAATAATTTGCAGAATACGTTCACAAGTTTTATAACAATAGTTTTTTCGTTTTCACATCAACAAAGACCTTAGAGAACAAAGCTCTATGAATGATCAAATATTTCATAGCCCGTATTTACATTTTATAAGCGAAAGCTAAGCCCAGACGAAATATTTTGGTTGAAAAATAACAAAAAACTTTTTCGTATCGCATAAATAGTGAAGATAAAATATGTCACTGGCTCTGCTGTGCGCTCGGCGAATGTCTGTGAAATATTCAATTTGGGCAATTTCAGTCGTTTTCGTGTAGGTTAGCCACATGCTGAAAGTTGCAAATCAACTATGCCGTAGTTTTCATCTACGATATTTTGCTGAATTTCGTTAGTATCGTAAATGTCGTCCACAATTTTAGAGTCATTAACAGACAACTGTGGCATGTTTGTTAAATTTAATGCAATTTGTTATTCCGTACATTCCCCAGCATGAAGCTGTTATCGTTAGTTGCGAATGTTACATTAAAAATACGAAATATTTATTGTTCTTCGTAAGTTATTATCGGAGGAAAAATATCCTCTATTTGAGGAAAATTCCTTTACAATACTTGTAAAGATACCTAAGAAAACTCTTTAATATCTTCTAATACGATTAATTTCAAATTAAATAAGACTTTATAGGTAAGATATTTGAAAGCGTTTTATCAAGATAAAATCAATATTTGTCGAGAATTGTTTGTACGACAGCTTGTAGTTGCTATATTACTTATCCGAATTATATTTTTGCCGCCAGAAGTATGTAAAAAACGATCCTCAAATAAATGTTCACATGCTTTACATACGCCTAACAACTGTTGCGCGAAATTCATAAATAGGAACGCATCGATTTTCACTCCGAATCAACTTTATTTCGTGGAGGCTTTTTGAAAGATACAGTGAATGGCTTGTACGTGCCCACATTACCCTATAGGTACTTTTATTCTTTATAGTGTTAGGCTCAATGCATACAATGTAGCTACGAAAGCACGCTATAGGTAGTCTTTTGTGCCACCTCTTATCTAAGCTCTTGTAACTCTCAACACGCCGCCCCCAGCTTTCATAATGATGCATCTAGAAAAGTAACACCTGAAATACCAGGCGTGCATTTTTACGGTGTTGTTATTTTCTTCTCATCTGCGGTTAGTAATTAATATTTGAAGCAGGAAGATTTTTGTAAAGAGAAATGTTGGATACCAATTTTAAGCTACTTAAACAAAACTCCCGCGTCATTATTCAAAAAGTCGGAGCGGCTAAATAAGATACCTAGTTATTCATTTGCCAATACATGAAAATTAATAGCTTGAGTTTTTCAAGGAAATGCATCGCTGTAATAATTTTGTTGCGAATGTCCATCAAAACGGAGTAATATTATGGTGTTTTGTATGAAATTGTACGTTGATTGATAGTTCGGCTTTAGCCACTGAATTACAGCGCAAAACTGATCGTATTTATGTCGTTGCATTTGAAATTCGATAACGCATAATGCTGCGGTATAAGGCTATGAATAAATAATACATTTGCCTAATTGATCTATTGAAATAGCTTTTCAAATATGTTTTAGTAATCCAGCAATTTCTAGATTAATATTTTAATATACGTTTTAATTATCTATATGTAAAATGAAATTTTAAGCCATATAAAGTTAGTGAATGGTTTTTGAAGCTGTGTATTAAATATTCAAAATATACAACGTTTTGTTAAAGATAATTACTTTTTTTTTGGTAACATATTATATCCAAAACGTTACACCGTTTCGGATGTAATATTTATCAAAAATTGAACCATATTTTAAAATAGATTTTGTTTCATTTTGTCATATTTATCATGATAATTATTAAAAGTGCCCGAGCAATATAACTATAACCAGAAGTGAAGTCATTTAAAAGAAAGCTGCAATTTTAATACAAAAGATCATAAATTTAACGAATACTTGTATGATTTTAGCTACCTACATTTTGAATCGCAATTAATTTGGTTATAAAGTTTGAATAAGTTAACGAACTAATTATGTTAACTAAATACAGTTTTAAAACACTAAGAATCTTCAATTACGCAGTTATACACGTAATGAAGTTCAAACTTGAGTCAACTTAAGTCTCATTATGCACACTGACTTAGCTCTCATTAGTGGCAAAGTATTTACAATAAAACTTTTGGAGTTCTGTTAGTTTACTTTGTTTCGGAGCTATCTAAATGTTGTGTGCAACGCACATGAGATTTAGTGATATTTGTTCTGTTACTTTTATTTTTTTTTTATATGTAAAAAACACATTTATTTTTTACTATATGATGCGTTGAACTTTGCACCGCCGTATAAGATTTATTTTATATTTCTTCCATCGTGTTTTATATCAATACAATATAATTTTAATCCTCAAGTCATATGAAATCTTACAACACAAAATCGATTTTCTTATGTAGTTATCTTATTGTGCTATAAAAGTCCTTTTAGTGATTTTCTTATACGTGTTTTTTACGGACTGAATATTGAAGTGTGTAACAGTGAGTTGCTTAATAATTTGTAAGCTTCAACTGTTACTCACTCTAAATATCTACATTTAAAACGAAAACAACCTCGTAGATGACGAGTATGAAAAAGTATGAAAATGATTTCAGATCATTACACGTCCAACTTGCGCTTAAAATTAATCAATTACGTGTGATATTGAATAAATAAATTTAAATACGACTTCACAATATCGTAGTATTTGTAAATAAATACATTTTTGAAACAATATTTAAAATGGAAAATATTTTTGAATACATTTTAGTATACATCAAAAGCTACAGTTGCAAAAACATTTTACCATTTTCATATCGATGCTTTGATTTGAGGTTTAAAACGTGAATATTTTAATATTATTACTTTTTTCATCTATTTTTTTTAAATATTGCAATTGTAAATTTGCTCGTCACTTACATAGCAACATTTTCAAGAATATTTTAAACACTGTTATACATAGTAACATTAAAATTGGTATTATGTTATACAAAATTAGTGTTTATTAGGAGACTGAAGTAAGAATCTAAAGGGAACCTTGTGAATGTTCAGTCAAATAAAAGATATTAATATAAATACAACAAGCAGTCACGCGATAGAAAGTATTCTATTCCGTAGCGGAGTGACATTGCATTCCCCGGTGTTACATGGTCGTTCTTAATAAAGCCCCTAGTGGCCAACTATGAAACCTCTCCGTCTTCGTTATACCATTGTTCATCTGTGTAAATAAAAACAACTGTATGCTACTACAGAAATAGTCTCCAATAAAGTCATTCATTTGAGCACAAAATGTCCCTATTTTGTGCTCTTATAATTTCATATTGAAACTATTATATCCCTTTAATGTCGTTTGAGACCGACAACTGAGGTAAATGCTTTATGAATACGAGGAAAATGTTGTCAAATATGTGACAAGTGTAGGTACTTGATCTCTTGCCTGAAGGAATTATAAACATGTGAAACAATTTTCAGAATTTCTTTGAAATATTGAATATCAGAATATGTTTATGATGTATTCACTCAAGATGACAGTTAATTTTTTTGGATGGCTTCTTTTAAAGAAGAGCATCATATAAATATTGTTTTATGTTGCATAGTAATTGTATATTAAAGGCATTATTAACATTATTTTCAAGAAGTTAATATTATTCAAGAAACAAAACCCAAAATCATACCAAAAACTAGATTACGAATAGTTCACGCTACATAGCCTTATTCCATTATAGAAGTAGAACGCAATATCATTTGATACATTACATTAATTCAAGAGCTAAAAATATTTTTCATTTGAGCGCACCGCGCTTGATTGTACCCAACGCAGCGTATTTGTTTGTTGTTTAAAGTAAACACTAAAATGATGTTGTACAGCGGAAAATATGACACGACGTCGAAACATGTTTGCGTCGAGTTGCAAACTTTCGTCTTGCACTTGGCAACGGTAAGAAAGTAGGAACACGTAAAATTCGGCGACAATTTATACTGGGTAACGATCTTAACACGCCTTTTTGTATCAATGTTTTGTTTTTACGTTTTCTCTCGTAGTGGAAATGAAATTTTACGGATCATATTATTTAACTAACGCGACGTTTCCAAAACGGAAGACGTTTTCAATTCGTTTGTATCTTTTTGGTTTTGTAACTGGATTATTCCGTGGGTTTTCAACCGATTGGTGTGATGTTTTTTATGTTGATAGGAAATTGTTATATTTTGGTTTCATTTCAGAATGTGGACTCGTATCTGCTTCTGCTCTAATGATGTCAGTGAAAGAAGAGTGAGTGTCTTTTTTGTAGAAAATAAAAATCTGTTTATAGGATAGACTTGTTTTTTAATCATAAGCTTAAAGAAAAAATGATATAATAGACTATAGAGAGTTTTGGAAATAATTTTTCCGCCAATAAACCAATCGTTTCCATGTGAAGGTTGAATATTTTATTAATATGTTTTATCTATTACTTATATAGCAACAAACTGTATTTATCCATATTTTTACCGAGTCATTGACATGCGATGGATGTTCGGATATTGCCTGTAACATATGGTGGCAGTACTCGAATAAGATTGTATCTAAGCGTCATATTATGTCGTGTGTTGCGATATTAATATTTAATCTACACAAGTTAATTTATGTGGCGGAATGCCGGGGGTGTATGCTGTGCTAAGCTTGAATAAATTTCATACTAATACATGCGTGGGACGAAAACCGTGATGCGTGCTATATAGTCAATATGGAACTAATTTTCTTCATCATAAACGAAATATAATTCAAAACTTTAAAGATATCACTCAAACCTTCATTATTCTTGCGGTGTTTCTCACATATTAAAGTGAACTATTCGTTACCAGTAGAATAAACGCGGATATTATATATGCCAGTAGAATAAATATATACGAAGCAAACAAAGAGAGCTAAGCGATATTGCCATCAGACATACAGCGCGGAATCGTCTCGTCATAAAGGCAGAATATGTTTACATGCTCGTCAACAAATCCTCAGCGAGATACTAAATTGTCGCCTCATGCCCGTGGCTACAGACTATTATGAAAACTTGAGACAGGTAGAAGTTTTGCGCAAACAAATTGTACCGCTTTAGCCAAAATAAATATCTTCACTCGCGTCTTAGTTTATGTCGCGCGAGTAAGACTTCATAATGTGTGTTAATTGGGCTTAAATTAACTGCTAAATCTCTAAAATGAGATTGTTTTACTAGGAACGAATATCTGAATTATACTGTTTTATTTTTATGCGAAAACTTAAGTTTTATATAATACCAAATGGGATAAAATATATCATTTTCTATTCATTCTAAGAGAAAAAAATCGTCGTCAAGAATAATTTTGATAAACATTTTTCTTACTTAAGATTTTTTCACATTAATCCTTTTTAAAACAGCTAAACATTAATGCTCGTAAGGTAATTACGGACCAGATTATCAATTAATACTTTTCGAACCGGGCGACCGTTTATTTCAAAGTAAGCTTGTATACAATTATTTAAAGTCATTATCTTAACTCCCCGAGGGCTCGTAATGACTATCTTGACTCAATTATTACCATCCACAGCCGTAAAGCAATTACTGTAATAGTCCACTTAATACCAACGTCTCCCGTAAATATTACACATAAACTTATTAGTAAATCCTTGTATTTATGTAAATAATTATTTTCCCCTAATTGCAGGCCCAGGATACGGGGTTCTGTTACAACACTAATGAACACAAATGTAATTGATATTTTCTGACCCATCATAATGATATAAATCGTGAACTTTGTTATTCTTGGGGATGAGAGCGAAGATAATCTTCCAGAAGCATCCAATTAAACGAAAATAATTTAAATTCCGATTTCCGTAGCACGTGCTCACACATTACTAATGTTTTTGGAACAACAACTGTAATTAAATAGCAGCGGTTAGGTGTCGAGTTGAAGATATGAAGTGTACAAGTAATAAATGACACGATTAATTGTACTTCAGAATAAATTATAGTAGATAATCATCAACAATATGTTTCTTTGAAAGGGCTAAGTCTTATGGGCTGGTAACACGTATAGGTAATTATAGTGCGAAGGAACAATAATTCTGTTCACGCAACTTTGATAGAAGTCGAACGGAACTGACTCTTCCGGGGCTTTATGCGTATTCCCAAGTGTAATTTAAATACTGATAATACGTAAAAATCTATAGCATTCGATGCTTTGCGATGTTAAATCGTTCATAACGAAATGTACAAAGGAAAGAAACTTTATGACGGGGCATAGATCTCCTGCTGATGCCGATATTGCGGCAATCTGTCTGTGTAAATCAACAATATGACTTACATTTGCGCGGCAAAACATCTAGATTGCTTCGAATCATTCTGAATGGATCGTGTGCTGAATAAGAAATAAGAAGGATCTTGATAGTTGTTCTGTTTAAGTACTGTGGACTCGTAGAAATGCTAAAAAGCACGTTCGCGGGACTAAAACTGAGTTAGGCAAATACTTCTAATCTTTCGCTCGGAGCAAAGTTGCACGCAAGCTTTGTAAACAGGGGCGAGGTGACTTTATTTTGCATCAACTAACTCAACTTGGGCTGGAAATGTGATTACAGCATCGCGACCGCATGTGGATCCTCGCCACCTCTATTCAACTTTTTCTTAACTCCTACTAGTGGTAACATTGTGAGAGTTCAAAAAAGCAATTTCGCGCTTTTACCGTCCAACGGGGTATGGTAATGCAGCCCCGTTCCGTCCATGGCTCTGTTTAAATTTGTGCAATTCTTGTTTCAGAACTGCATTCGTGGTTTTCAGGTACTCTGTACAATGGCACAGGGAGTAGATTGAAAATCTTTGTTAGGATAGCGGATGTAGTTTTAAAGCGCCTTTTAAAGTATCTGAATTCGCGTTGATTCTGTTTGTTTTCATTGAAATTAGTGTGCGTTTCTGCCGCTCCGTTCGTTCGGTGCGAGATTATTTAACGTGGAATATGGAGCGAGCTACATCGCAATGTTAAACTAAAATGATTCTGTTGTAATCTAGCTCACATATGTAGATATAGCAGTACTAGTAGGACGAGCGGACGGCCCGGTTCCGGGCTGGCTTATCATCGTCGATAAGGTCCGCTACATAAGTAGCCTTTACCCTGTACGCTTCCATTAAATTCCAATATTACATTTAACTTTATCTAAAGCACATTCTAACTTGTAACGAAACAGTTTGCAGGTGAACACGTTAAATAGTTATTTGCGTATTGGTAGCCATTAAAAAACCCAGTGAGGTTTTAATTTAAATTAAAATTCACCGAGCGTATCGTTAAAGCGTTAATCTGATTTTTATGAAGCGATCGCGCTTTAAGCGAGATAAGTCCGCTTTTCGGAAATTAGTTGGCAACTACAGCGTTATCGAAACTTGTACACGGCTCGATTGGCCCAATCTGTGTAATATTACACAAGTTCTTGATTAAATTTAATAAAACCAAGACGGCTACCTAATTGCGCGGGCGAGTTTCATTAACGACTGTTCGATTTGCACGGAGTTTTGCCTGTTTCCATCGATCTATCGCCGGAATTTCACCGACACTCGGAATTTTAATTCCATATTAAGATTTTGGTAGATTGGAAGAGAAATTGGTAATCGGGAATCGTGCTTAATGAGATCCACGAAGAAGTAATGCGAATCATTAATATCGCCAGTCATTTGTGATTGATATAAGTCTCATTATTTTCAAGAGCCGTCATTAATTTCTTTTGTGATTGAATATTACAATGTTCGTTACGTTATTTTTTAATGAGGCAGGAGCGCTAACGACTACGAGTAGATGTGTTTCTTGATTAAGACATTAACCATTGACAAAAAACGCAGTCTCAGAAATACACATATAACATCATAAATAAGAAAATACATATCTATCTATTTATTCACTCTCAATTTAAACTTTACAAAGCAATGTTTTCTATAGACACGTCAATTATTCTCGCTAGAAATTATTTTTGATGGAAATTGTAGGTCAATGAATTTATTATAAATAAAGTAAACGTAAAAAGAGATCCTTTAATACACCTGAGTATCTAAAAGTGTCTTGTGACGTTTGAAACACGTAAATACAAAAAAACAAATGATCCAGCCATATTTTAGCACGTTACACGGACTTATCACCCGATCACCAAACACGCCGAGTTTAATAACAGTTATTAAGGTTTGCACACCTCGTTAACTCGAATCAAAATCACAACACGAAAGTAGCATGCGGTTATTGCTTATTAAACTTTCCTTAAAGTTTAAGTACTATCCTATTAAAATGTATCAGCATTGCAGTTAAACGCTATTGAATAATTATTGAACGCTCCGCTCCGTCTTTATACGATTTTGATGCGAAAATATTTCTTGTTATGTTGTGTTAAGGTGAGTTTACTATAGAATAATTTATTTTCGCATGTTTCATTAAATAGGATGGAGACTTAACAATTAATGATTCGAGACGCACATCATAGATATATATCCCAAAGGACGAATTTTCTGTTACCGCTTTAACAATAAATAATAAAAAACTTGAGGTTAAGCAACGATTGCTACGGTCATAAATTGGATGGGTGACGAATTTTTTTGCAGTTGCTCTGAATCCTGACTTCGACGCGAACTTGACCGATTTTTATAAAACAGTTTTCTAATAAAACAGTTCATTTTTCATCTTCGTCTATACATTACAAAGTATATTCCAGTTCATTGGTAGATAATTTTTAGTATGGCTTTAAATAAAATATAGTATTAAAATCCATGGAAATTTACAACCATAATTTGATTATTGGAAAACTAAAGCCATTTGAAGTTGTAAAAAGCAACACGAATGCAAACAGCGAATCGGAAATAAAACCAGTATTAATTGAATCGAAACTTCTCTTCATTAGTTTCAGTCATACAGTGGCCAGACAAATAGACAAATAAAAATTTAATGTTTGATCGTAATGACTTAGCAATGAAGCGCCGTCATTCAGACAATTGCCATGTTTATTACTGAAATAGAAATAATTATTTTTAAATTATTTTATAAATTCTAAATAATCTTTTATGTTTTATATCAATAATATTTAAAGAATATGCATTCGTGTCAATAACGATATTTATATATGTTATTTCAACTATATTAGTATAGGATATCTTTTTTTAATATTAGACCATTCTTAAATTCCCCACGCAAATGTTACTCAAGTAATTACAAAGTTTTACTAATCGTTCACTAGCAAAAAGTTTTATCGTTTAATCTCATGTAAAGTTTTATCAAGAATCGACCGGGGAAGTAGCACGCTTGTAGCGAGAAAATGTTCTTAACCGTTGGAATTTACAGACACATATAACAGCGTGAATCAAAATTGAACGTGGGCAATACAAAACGTTGTTATATTATAATAAGCCAAGAGATACCTGCAGTATATGTGTGTAGGGCGCACTAAATACGAGTGGACTACCGTTCGTTAGCGGACGCGTGTGGAACACCCCATTCTACTCAGGCGTCTCCTGAAATCTTTTCATTAGGAAGTAATTCAGAGTGCCGGCAACTCTTCCGCCTCATTCCTCCACGTTCGTACATAGAGTGCTCGTGGCTTCACTGAATCAGGTAAGGCTTTTGTGACAAGATTAAAGAGACGCTCTCTTAGCGACGCTACGGAGCCACGTCTTCAGCTAAATTTAGAATAAAGGGTTTGGTTTTCAAGAATGGAGTGTGTAAGCCACATATCATTTAGGTGTAGTGCTCCTGCGAGTACTTGGATATATTCTTATTTTGAACTAGCTGTAACCGGCGGCGTCACTCGCGTGGTACCCAGACTAACAATCTACCTTTGTACCAAATTTCATATGAATACGAAAACTTGCTTTTGTGTGAAAAAGTAACAAACATGCATATATATTGGTAGGATTTAATACGGTTTACAATATCGAAATTTCTGGGCAATATCCATCAACTTAATAACTAATTAAAGTGATTTAATGTGACGGCATTTAAATTTGATATCGCGCCGATCATTATTTACTTGTTACAGCATAAATGTATCTTTAGCACTTATATTTACTCGTATACATTATGGATTTGAATTTATATTGATTTGAGTACTTTATTTTATTTCAATCGGTCAGTAGATTTAATACAATGGAAAGTTTATATCTATCATTCTTACGCTACTTATTTTTTATTATTTAAGTGTGAGTGAACTCGAAATATAGTTAGTAGTGGCTGAGAGGGGGAGTGAGGCTAGACACCTGTGAAGCATCGACACCCCTCTTTTGATATTTCAATTCCAGAGGCGTTATTTTTTGAAAATATCAACATTTCGAATATCAGAGAAATATGACATAAAACTTTGAGCACTACAGGAGTTCCTGTTCTGTATCGTTTTAATGATTGCTTTAAAATAGTAATACTGAGTATTTCTAACTATTTCATATTCCATATAATCTAAACCTGCACAGTGAAATGTTTTTACAGTATCCGATAGATAACATTCACGTGTAACGTCAAGCAAATTCGATAAGATTGGGATAAAGGAAGTTTAGTCTTTTAAAGTAGGTTCTTTAAAGTGAAAAATCACAGGAAGGTTTAAATTTTAACGGCAGCTGGTCGTCCATTGCTGATATCTTGGTGCCAAAATTATCTCGCGGAAAGTCACATTCAAGAATGAATTCAGTCATCTGTATAAAATGTTTGCATGAAATTCACAATACATTTTTATGTATAGAATATTGAATTGAACGTTTTATAAATTTAGGAATATATTTAATATACTTTATATTTCATACATTCACACTTATAAATTTTGTCATCGTTATTATATTCTGTTTTGTTTTTGTTTTTCTATTGTGTCCAAAATATATAACGTTTTCAGTTGTATTGTTGTATTTGCCATACATTATTTGCAATTTTGGTAAAAAATGTTATAATTTCATTGTACATTAGTTATCGTTATTAATTTACCTGTCACTGTCTATCTATCATTACACAACAATAGCTTCCTCCTTTTTAATACTATATTAACTACAATTATTAAAAATCCATAATAAACTGCGATATTTATGCATAGTATACATTACTACTTCGAAAGAATTTAAAACATAAGATTATTGTTAATATGTTGTGTTTTAAATATCCCTTAATACTAGAAATGCTAATAATTAAAAATGCTAATAAATAGCCCTAAATACTAGAAAGACGGAAAGAAAAAAAAATATTTTAACACATACAGAGACTAGTTAAACTTTAACAAAAATCCATAGAATTACAATAAAAAGATTTATCACAGACCCTAAGGAAGGGCCAATCCTAAGCACGGATGGACAGTTAAAAGGCTCCCAAGGCGCGCGTGTTCATTTCAGTCCACACAAAATGGTCAATAAATGTAATAATTATCCAAATTGTTTCATTTATTCACCGCCGTACAACAAACCTTCCCTTAATGCTACTATAATGGTTATTCCGATTGTAAAGATTTCAGTTTAACTTCACGTAATTGAAACATTAATAAAATTAACGTTCCGGCTAATAAGATACAGCTATTATGTTGTTCGTATATGCGACGAATTTATTATAAAAATTACATACAAACATTGAGTTATTAAACTCAAGATTTCTAGTTGTTTGTTTAAAATTAAGTTAAGAGTATTGCATATTCATTTAGCTGTTTCATTTATTCAATCCATCAATCTAGTTGGTTTATTCAACTTTAAAAATAATTCTCATATCAACACACGAATCATTGTCGGTATGGGAATTGCTGACCGCATTACGGATGCTTTGAGGTCAATGCATAAAATTAGTGTAACGTACGCAGAAAGCGTATCGCGCGGATCAATCTTTAGCTTATCAGCAAAGAATCGCGCGTGTGTAAGGATCGTAGCACTGCGTACTATCGCACGGGGCGATCGCGAGCGAATGATATTAGCACCATTCGTCTTTGTCGTACCGTTACCTTATTTGAATAATCGCAGGTGAGAATACGGAATCATTTGCACACCCGAGATTTAAACTGAGACGCAAGTACAAGTACAAACGAGCCATCTAGATACCGGATGAAACCTAGCCGCTTCGCGTGACCAAATAATTTACGGATCTATTTGACAAATAAAAAAGCCCAGCATAAAAGGGAGTAAAATAAAAACAGTGAGAATTTTCTCATTACGCCACAAATCAACTGTTAAAGCAAATATTTAAAAAGAGAAAGGAATTCGCAGACTACAAAACGCTCTTCGTCCCTGGCTACTGGGAAACTCGAAATCCGATTTAATTTATTTTTATCGCGGGGCTTTATAATTTCATTTTCGCACTTTCCATTTCGAGAGAACGCCCGCGCCGCGGACTGCCGCTCTATCCGAATGAGATCTCTACGAAATCAGGTACAAAAGAACGATAATGAACGCTCACTGCTTGCTACGTAATCTAAATTATTATACGAGTCGAAATTCTTACTTGGCAGCGAAAGAAATCTACTTTATCTCGGGCACCAGGAGATGTTTAATAAAATTAAAACGTCTGAGTCTGAGGAGGCCCCTTCGATGTTTACTAGACGATGGTTTAATGAACTGGTAATTATTAGGATTCTCTAAAAATATTATATACACGATATCGGATTTTGGATGAACATATTTTAAATAAAGAATGTTACGATTTATTGATAAGGATATACGTGCAATATTCTTAAAAAATACGGCTCTCACGGGTGGGAGGCTTAACCGCCTGTACGGCGCCGCACATCGATTCCTCCCGCATTTATACCAATTCTATTTTTCGACTGCCTTTTCCTGCCAGTACGGCTGACTTATATTAGACCCACTTGTTAAACATACTTTTAGAAATATGAGATAAGTAAGAACTGGAGCGAAGTGAAAAGATCCCGAGTCCGCTTTCGAAATATTACATCCATACTATCATATATTGCATTGAATAGCGACTTAACTTTGAGAGTTGAAAGAGCAAATATCTCTGAAAATAATGAGTTTCATCGCGAATTGTCACACCACTGAAATGATATGTAATTAACCAAATGCAGCATGTAACGTACTTGTGTCGGCAGGAATGAGGGCCGCCACGCTGCCTCACACCGTATTGTTCCCCATAATGATTATATAAACGTACTTTTAGTACACAATTAAATTTTAAGTGTTCCTTAAATTGTACGGAGCTTCTCGGGGTGCTCTATTTCATTTCAACGAGGCGTAACAAACGCCCCTAAAATACGTATGTTAAATCTGCGTAATTTTCAGAATACGAACAAGTACGAAGCGAATAGTTTAAATAAGTTCCTTTACGTGGACGAAAGCTATTAGCAAATGGATTCTGACATGAATAGCAAACAGTATGAGTTATTGTAAAGGCGGCGGGATATGAAAAAGTCAGATTTTGTTAAAAGGCGATTCGAAGGAGGTTTAAATGTAGCGACGGAAGATTACAGCGGAAGTACACGGAGTTTATAAAGCACCCTATTCGAAATAACACCGCGAGCCCCCGCAGATGTCTAACTTAAATAAGATTTAATATTCCTATCTACCAGGAAGTTTCTTGAAAGAGCGTGTGTAATCAAAATCTGCACGGGAAAACTTTTCACGGGAATCTTCATGCAATTGCAGAACGGTGCCGGTAAAAAAACTGAAATGAACTTGTCGCTTAAACTAATTTCATTTCAAACTTTCTGTTAGAATAGGTTTTTTCATGTTTCCTAGTTTTTTCTTGACGCAACTTGTTTACAGTTTAAGAATCAATTTCTAAGAACTTTCAAAATAGGCGACTTGCGAGGTGTTTACTTGAGGCAGGCGCTCGACGGGGAAATGTGAACTTAAACTAACTTTTCCTCGAAAATTTCCCATTTTTAAAGCTGTGTACGATTTTTACATTACACCGGTATACACAAAGCTTTGTTGTAATTGTTAACGATTACGATCTTAATTACGTTTCATTTAAATTAATGCACCGTTCATTAAACCAAGAAAGTCGAGTCCAAGAGATCTCGGGGTATAATTGAACGTACTCAAGCCCAGAATAATTGATACAAATTGTTGCGAAGCAAATAAAAATCGTTAAGTTTCCAGCTAAGGCCAAGATTCTTGAGATAGAAAAACTATTAAACGTGACTAAGTACATTTGCGACAGAGTGGAGTGGTACTTGTCCTTCAAGAGCGCAATTAGTTCGCTTTTTGCTGCATTCGGATATTTTGACTAATGATTGGACGCGGAGCGAACTTCGCGGTTATTTTCGTTCACAACAAACCCTGATTTATGTCCGGCAATTTCCCTTATTTGGTTGTTCCTTGTTTCGAGCGAATTAATATAAAAGTGCTCAATAAATTCATTAGTCTTGACAATTGCGACTCGGAGTAGTTGCATTTATGTTTAATTAATTTTGTTCTTTTTTAACTTGTTTGTTTTCGTTTGGAGGTATTATAAATTTAACTATAAATTGTGAGTTCTTTCTGAATAATTAAAAATTCAACTCTGCTACAGTTTTTACAAATGAATCGGGACAACATTTATAACACTATTTTCTAATACAAATAAATATAGAGGAGGAATAATCTTAGTTAATATTATAAGACACATTCAAATAAAAAGCATTATCTCATACTGTGGAATAAACTGAAGAATTGAAATGGATTAATATATATTTAAATTTTTATAAAACTTGGCAAAACTAAACAATTTTACGGAATTGAAATGATAAACGCATTTATGGAAATGAGCGTCCATTCATGGTAAGTATTCACTTAAATCGTACTTAAAGTGAAGCTCATTTGAAAGATGCACACACATTAAAACGTAATAACACCAGCACGCGTTCATAACATGCAAATGTGTGGGCGGGGCAAGAAACTTGGCAGCCAGCAAGCGGTCGCACGATCCTGCAAATCTGCGCACTTTGCTTATCAGCTCTGATTCATACGAGCCGTATACACAACAAGAGAATAGCACTTACACACACGAGTATCGCCAAAGTGTGATGTTACTTAGTAAATGCGGCAGACGTCATTTTTATTTGGGGACGAGGACGCTCGTATGGTCGAGGGATTCGCTGCCGCTTCGTAGGGGAAAAGTATGGATCGTGATGAGAAATGTGCTGGAATAATTTATCCTGGGTTTGTAGAGTAGCCCGTCACCAGCAGAACGTCGCAGCCGACGACTTATTTCTAATTCAGGGACGCGTTTTCGAAGGAAAGATAAAGCGCTGCGTGTGAATAACTGAATACAAACGACGCCTAGGAAAGTTGGGAAGCCGATTTGGCGCCAACCCTGCTCGACCCAAAACAACTCGTACCTGTATCGCTGGATAGCAAGAAAACAAGGAAATGGAAACGAAGCGACAACAACAATATTTTTTCGGCTGTAAGTCGTTACAAATATACAGATAACTGGCGCACGTGCCGTTTATGGAGGAAGATGTTGAGGGCGACGCGAGCACAAAGCGTCTGAGATTTATTGGTGCGCCGTAAACATACAGAGGAGGAAGTTTGTACTCTCGAGCTCAACAAATCGCAATATTTAACGTTCAACTATTTCCATCAATTTGTACCATCAAGAAAGGAAAAACTTAAATTGAAGCGATTAAACCGTGCGCCCTACCGTGATTGATTTGTTCCAAAGACGCGTTGCCCACTGCGCCACCCGGCCACCATTGTGCTCCTAGATTTATTTCTGTTTCCTCGTTTTTATTGCGTACTCAGATCTTATAACGAAATAGTTACGGCTGTTAAAAGGTTTTATTGGTTAACCTTCGGCGTATGCGGTCATAAAATAGATTCGTAACCAAAGAAGCGTACGCGTTGCGTTAGATTTATAACTGAATCACGTGGAAAAGAAACAAATTTGCCCTATAGAAGAATATAAAACCAAAGATATAGCATAAATTTATCGGCAAATTGTGGAAATCTCAGTATAATAAAATATATTCTATTGAATATTGTATGAAAAGAGTTTTACGGTTCTCGCTCATTTCACTCCACTTTACTACCTACCTTTTTGTACGGTACCTTATTTTCAATGTAATGATGTGTCCCGTTCTTACATCTAAATTGATTGAAGCATTGCTTACCTGAAAATAAAAAGAAAACATGATTAAATGTAGCTGTTGGACTCAATGTGAATGTACAATTATAAATGTTATACAGTGGTTATTAGATTGAAAATGGCGCGACCTCCGTCATTCCTATGAGAAAACTCACTTAATTTGCTATCGTGAACGACCCACTGAAACTTTACGCACTTAATAAACTCCTAGATGAATTAAAATTCCGCCGGTTTAGTAACAATCGTGTTGGAACGTCATTAGCTCTTTCGTCTCCAAGTTATTAATAAGGGACACGCCTCGGTAGCGTTGATTTATCTACAAAAATAATGACAACGGGTGGTGCTAATCAAAATTAACAAGTTTGCGCAAATGCCACCGTGGTTTGTTTAAATATGCAAATTATTTTTGAGTGCGCAGCTACACTTGGGTTGCAGGTTGTTTAACATAAATTGGCGTCACCTCCGCTGCGTTTCCCCGTTACAACGGTAAATAACAACTCTGACGCTCGTACCCTAATCATAAATCAAAGCAAGACGAAATTTCCGTCTAATGCGAATGTAAAATTTAGAGAACAATGCCACCGCATAGTTTTGAGATCTCTTTAACAAACTTGTGCGTATTGTTGTTTAAATAAGGCTTATCTCCAGCACAAAGCGCCTAAGTTGTTGAGGTAATGTTTGCACTGGTAGGTGGCACATGTCGCGATGTCTAATTGTAACGATATCTACTTCCATAATTAGGTAAGTTGTACGAGTGAAGTACTTTAGTGTAACTCCTATTCTCTTGTTGTTTATGAATTATTGTCATTTTAACTAGCGCGGGTGTGTTTCATGTCTATTTAATATAATAATTATAGAAGTATTAGAAGCGACGCGAAGTAATTGAAGCTTTAACTAACACAGTATAACAAAAAAAAATGTATTAGTATGCATTGGTTTTTGCGATTGAAATAAATAGTGGAGTTTTAAAATAATTACAACAATGGAAGGGAAACGTTACTCAAAATTGTAAAAATTTAAACGTTTCAACGTTGTGAAATCGGATCAAATAAATCTAAAAGCAATTAAGAGTGCGGCGTAAATGTGTTTCTAATAACATTTTCACCAGCCGTTAGTTCATTTCTGAGAGAGGTTTATCAGTAATTGAACGAGAACTGTTACATGGAGTCTGGGATTATATTCGCCAGTTCTCATGACCCTTTTCGAAACATGTAGGATTATAATCCAAATTAAACTATTTTATTTATGTCGCTGCTAACTGGATTTCATTGTTTATACGAATGTATTGTTTTGGGGATTAAATTGAAGCGCTTTGAATATTTTTACGTATGAAATGTAAATTGTTGAAATGTTTTTCGAATAACTTGAGATATAGGTAGTTTTAATTGTAATTTATTTAATATAAAAAACAGAAATCAATAGGTTTGATCATCCGGTAAGATAAGGTGGGATAGATAGATAGGATAAGCGCGTTCAAACAAACAAAACATTTTCAAATTGATATACAAGTATAACATACAATTGAAATTATCATATATCAATTTAAAACAATACCAAAAACTCTATACTACACAAATAATAAAGCATATAAACAGAAGGATAAATATTTTCTGTATTTTTTATTTGTTATTTTTGCGTGATAAAAGTCTATAATTCTAACTGTACTCAACTACTATTTAAGCTGATGACCCGTGAATCATCCATTCACGTTGTGTCTATATAATTTTAAAAGAAGTCGCAGCCATCGTTTATTTAAATTATTAGTGTAAATATGAACATCGTAATCTACATCAAAATGATACAATTATACCTGCTTTATTACGGCTATTATATTGTAATCGGGTTCGATATAGTGCAGTTAGTCACGCGAAACATTGTACACTTCATAAATACAAAAACGCATTCATTTATTAAGTTTTACTTTATCGTCCGTGAACACAGCTATTGAATAATCTTATTTAGTCATTAGTTAAAT
Organism: Zerene cesonia; assembly: GCF_012273895.1. NCBI lineage: Eukaryota > Metazoa > Arthropoda > Insecta > Lepidoptera > Pieridae > Zerene > Zerene cesonia. Next base: position 6,926,093 of record NC_052121.1, on the reverse strand, counting down.
GCGTTTATAATTGGTCTTACTATCATAAACGTGAATTACATGTTTTTATCTTATTATGTATTTATTGTTTTTCGAAATTTTAATTTCAAATTACATTTACCAGGACAGATATTTTTAATTAGTCGAATAAGAATTATATTATTCTTTTTAATATAATCTTAGTTCGTCAAAAATCTCGTAAGTAAAACTTACAAAAATATTTTAAATCAAATATTTATGATTATAAGATCACTTATTAACCGGTGGCAGTTAAAGATGTTTGGGACAGTAACCGAGTCCATTAAAGTTAAAGGAGCTTGAAGCGGACGAGTGTAAATAATAACTCAGTGGTTTAGCTTGAGAGATGCCGTTGGCATTTATGCAGAGACGTATAATCCATCTTGACGCGTATGTGTAATAATGTGTTAGTAATTGAAAGAAATCTCTCATACTTTGGGTACATGTCGATTGAAATTCTTGCAGTAATACTCAAATATTTGATATGAAGTAGTGCGTGAGAACGACATCATTTTGATATTAATGTACAGTTTGGAGACGATATGTGTCAAAACTTTAATTAGAACGGAATTTGAAGTAGGTATAAAATTAATTCTTGGAAATGTAAATCTTGGTGAAACATCACAATTTCCAAGATGTTCGTGTTGCTTTTAAATAAATTATTATTAAAAGTTTCAAAAGTTCCTTTTAATTTTATTAAAATCTTATTTTTTGTTTGATATTGCAAGCAGCTCTTAAAATATTTGACGACCGTCTCAGTCACAGTGTTTTTCAACGACTAAGTAAACTACGGGAGATAAATTTAAAAAATAGTATTTAGTATCTAGGAGATTGCCCCGGGCGTATCGCGTTACCTACTTTATTTTATAAAGGAAATTGGTTCAGAGTTTTTTAATGGTTTGTAAAAGAGATATTTTGCAAACATCTCGATGTCGCAGCTGAAAGCTTTGTGTTAAGTAATTTAGTAGCTATATTACATTTTTTCTCTGATTTATATACCGTCAATTACATGACTTTTACATAATTTTATCCATAAAGCTAGAGCCGCATTACTAGAGCTCATTAAGCACATATCCTTCTTATTGTAGTTTAATATATCTATTAATTAAATACCTCATTAATCATTTACTAGGGATGTAAGGTCTTACATTTAGATCTGTTTAATTCGAGCTTGAGATTTATACCAAACCACGGTAACGCAGTGCGGGTGCTACGCTGCTACGCCACTACGTTTCGTAGCTCGTAGATAGCCATATACGCTTAGTTGTAGCACACAAGTGCTTTAGTGTAGCGCTAAGTGAGACAAGCAACTTTTATTATATTGCTATACGGCATTTGAACAAAGTTAGTCTAGTTTCGTCTGAATATAATTAAAAAAAAATACTTGCACATTGAACGGCCGTTGTTGATTTTTTGTTTATTCACTAAGAGATAAAATTTGTTGAAATAGAAATTATGAGAGTATAGATATTTCCAGAAAATAGCAATAGTAAAAATCATAACTCATATGCGGATTTTCTTAATAATTGCTTAAAATTTTAACCTTATTTAAATCGAATTTGATACACATAAAAGCTCGCTGCATTGTAAGTGACAAGTGAAAACACCTCGTGTGACAGCTTGATAAAGGTCTGGCACGCGATTGCTACAAAAAAGATTTTCCCATTCGAAACATATACGTGTCACTCGGCGAACTATCTAATTTACCCAAACCTAATCCACTCTATCAAATAAAATTGAATGTAATTCGCGTAATTGATTCAACTAACTCGATCCCTCGAAGCACGAGACGGTATAATCTCCATTGAGCCAAAATGCTTGCAAATCGAAAAAAATACATTACATATTTTCAATTTGGGGATATAAAAGCTTATACAGCGAAAGCATTCACGGCACATTTAACCACGCATCTTACTATTTCCACCCAAATAAAGTAGGTTCACCTGACGCCAACAAAGTCCTTCTCACGCGTTCAACGTTCGCATATAAACGCTAATTTCCTTTGTTCTTTAAGCAGTCATTTCGGTTACTAAGTTGAATTTGAGTAATCTCATGTATGCGCTTATAGAAAACAATGGAACGATGAAATTCTTAAGCAGATACGCGTGTTTATTGAGTGGATTTTCTCCGTCTCAATTATTTTGTAAACGTTTGCTTTTGTGATACAGTACACAAACACATGAATTGAATTGCAAAATGCGTTGTAGGATATATTATGCTGATATTTGTTGTAAAGGTATTAATTATCACAAATAATATTATGAGAATAAATTTGGTAGTGTTATCTCTACCTCATTCATAATTTTATTAAAAAAAAATAAGTCAACAATTATTTATAAAGTACGACAAATAAATAAACTTTAAATGGATTTTTAAATTTCAATTAATGTACATATTTATTTCACGTACTTCAGAAATAAATTCCTAAGCATATTACACGGCGATGGAACGGTTTACAACTCCCATCCCTCTCAACGATGAAATAAAATTAAAGCAAGCTCGTAGAAAATGATAAAATTGAATTTACCACTTAGCCCTTAATCGATTTCGGACGCGAACCGTATAATCAAAGTTTAACTAATTTTCAAAGATAAGATGCGAGTTATCGATTAAACACATTACAGCCGAATGGAACTTCTACTCAAGTAACCAGGCAAAATATTGAAAGTTCAACCGTAATTCACGACATGACTCCGACCCCCAGCCATCAAAGTTGTCGTAACGGTGGCAGCTAGCGTGAAATAATGAAAGCACGATAATACAGTTCAGTTAATGAAGCGCCGTATCTCATGGGCTTACTATGATAACTCGACCAGATTGCGGATGTGCGATATTCATAATATCATTAATTTAATGTACACATACAAAAATACATGTGATTATATATGTATTATAAAACACCTCATTATGGTCATAGGAAGCAGCTTATCGAGTTCTGATTGTATTGATTGATTTCAGAGCTTTTAGATTGAGCGTTTTTTAGTGTGAATCTCTTTCTTTACTTTCTAGTCTAATGCTTTTCGACCTTTAAAGATCCTTCATTAATTAAAATCAGTACATAAGTATGTAGGTTCATAACAGAACTATACGCATATATCAAATAACAGCGTTATAACAACATCGAGTTTTGTCATTCCCACAACTCTATTAATACCACAATTTGCATATTATCCATATTTCGAGAACACGTAGTTACGAAGTACCATGATCTTCCGTCTCCCTGCTTAGTTGGATTACACTCGCATCATTAATCGCTAAAATTGCGTTCTCGACGAACCCTACCTAGCCCATCTTCAATTAGACAACCTTCAGTTTCAAATCGATCTTAAACCTGTTAATATTAGTCGCTTGATGGTAATCGGTTAACGCTTACCGATATTTGAGATAAGATTTTTGATAATCGGTTGAGCGTGTCTGCCTTTAATTATTCTTGTGGTTTGCTTCTTTGAAAAACAAATTAATTATAAGAAGAAGACATTTTTTTACCGAGTTCTGTAGTTTTGACGTATGTTAAGCTCCCCGTTGGAACTGAATTTTGTAACAAGTCATAGGTGAAATGAGGTCTTTGTGAAATTCAATTGGTGTAGGATACTCAAATTCATAAGGTTGTTAATACATGGGAGATTTCATTAAAATAACCGTTCAAAGGTAAATGGTGTGACAGAGGATGGAAGCGCCAGAGACACCAATCAATCAAGACTAATGCCATCTATCAATACGTCACGCTTGACGCGCACCGCCAGATGGCAGCACCGGCTGATGAGTTATTAAAAACCAATTTCTATTTTCATCAATATTTTTTACATGGAAATATTTTTAAGGTGATAATAAACTTAATATATAGTAAAAATAGTTAATAATATAGTTTTTAAAAGGCTCCCAACATAATATAATGCTTGAAGGCATGTGTGAATCCAGAAATATTCAATTAGGGTGGAAGCCCGAAGGGGCTCAGCTATTCAATGCAATATAAATATTTATTACTGATTAAGTCAACATAAAGGGTGCAGCGGAACGTTCCGCACAATTCTGGCATGCCGTGCAAAAACTACATAAGATACCCGTAACATTTGTTGCGTCAACAAAATATAGCGCAATCGATTTGAAAGCTTGGTGCAGTACGTATATGGATTGGATGAAATGTAACATGTAGTTTTTTCACATTCAATGTTTCCTCAACAAATGGAAATTGTTTTCAGACATGTGAAAGCTAAAGCTATTAAGCCTTCACTCTGAAAATAATCGTAGATCTTTCAGATTTTTTAGCGCGTGGGATGAAAGCCTTTATTTAATTTTAATACGGGATACAGAAGGTACAAGTTAATCGCAGGCGTTAACGTCGACGCACGTAGGTATCCAAATCGGACACTTTTATGACATCGGACACCACGCGTTAAATGCGGCGGCTTAAAAAGGGTTGAGTAGCCTTGTCACCTGGAAGGCTTAGAGCATAGCGCTACCTTCATCATAGCGTGGCCGGACGTTCATTGATAATTAATGGGCGGTGCCACTGTAACGATAACAAACGACGGGTGGCACGCGCATGATAACGATTAATATCTTGCTAGCAAAAACAAACCTACGCTCAGCCTTGGTGCGATAAATCATATCTCCGAGGCGCAAAAATAAATGGAGCTAATGATAAATGGCGACGAATTCGCGGAGCGTCGATCGACTCTAAGTTTCGGAATTAAACCCATTCTTAGAACGTGTACTATCTACTGGGAAGTATCTAGAAATTTCCTTCATTTCAAATCTTATTAAATTTTTAAAGTACCAACTTCGAATGGAATATCAAGTTGAAACTATTGAGTAATGTAAGTTTAACTTTTAATGACGCTGTGATATAGATCTTGTTTTAATGGTGTTTAATGTAGTTGTATTCATACAAAATTTAAATTTCATTATTTTAAGGCGCATTTAAAGAGTAAAAGAAAATACATACTTTCTATACAACGGCTCCAAATCTAAATAAGAAAACAATTTTTATTCTATTTTTCTCGGCTACTCTAAATTCAAGAGGCAGTGCAAAGTTTTCGAAGTAAATTATCTCATTTCTCAGCACCCCTTAAATTTATCACAAATTTCATTAAGACTTATTTGAAAAATACATGGTTTTATGGAGATGTATTTTCATATCAGACAAATGAGTAACTAGAAGTCTAACTAAAATATGTTACCCTGAATAATAAATTGAATATTTACAGAACGCAAGCGAATTGAAAAGAATTAAAAACTCATATGTTTTAGCTTTCCTGGATTTTTAAACTGAAAATTAGTAGCTGAAATTATACATGCTTCAAGCAAATGAAAAAACGTAATTTTTAACTACACGCAACAAGCAAAGTTAAAAATCACGGTTAAAATTTTCGGACCTCAAAGCTCTCTGGTTCTCCAATTATTATAATTTCTCTGAAATAAAGCCGTAATTAATTCTATAAAAAATTTTCCTACCGCTATTTCTTTGAAGAGATTAAATGCAAGCGCAATTTTATATCTTGTATTTCTAAATATAGTTTATTATTAGTATTTTCGATATAAAATGTTAGCAGAATTTATATCAGTAGGTATGGACAAATAGAGGCACTACTTTTTATATAACTAAAGTAGATTCTTATATTTTTATACTATCAGAGCGAAAAATTTTTTTTTGAATATAAAGTAAATGATTTGGATATCATGAAAATATATATATCTATTATTGGTGAGTATTGTTTGTTCTTATATCGCATTCTGTCTCATTATTCATATGAGTGATATTTGTCGCTCATTACCCATACAGTACTACTCTAGTTAAGTGTAAAATAGATTATATAGATCAATATAATAGTCCCAAAGCGGTTTCTAGTGCGGGCATCTAGTTTCGGAAATTGCGTTAACCACATTGAACTACCAGGAAATTAGAAATGTTCAGAGGTGTAATCGAATGTCTTTGCCAAGTGAAGAAAACTTACACCTTACAATGTGTATGTAATTTAAATTGAATACTAACATTGAATGCAAGGTTTTAGTGAAATCACATTCCTAAAGTCTGAGTTGTAATAAATTGTAATATTAATAGTCAGGATAACACACGGCGACCAGCTAATAATTACGTTAGTGTCTTTCCCGGTCTTAAGCAAACGAGACTGCTTCCAGCGCAAACAAACATTGTTCCGTACTAGCAGAGTCCAAGCTTAGTTCGGAATTCTTAAACCCTTTTATTTAGGTCTCCAAGGCATACGCTTCGATGCCATAACGTCTTGTTTCAACATTTGCGCACTTATTTGAAGAGTCAAGCAATATTATTAAGTGCTTAGTTTTGTTCATTTCCTTATTTCAGTAGTAAAATATTAAGTAACTATATACGATGAGAACAAAATATGTTTTCCGCGAAGTCTATTTTCAGAGGCTCCTGTATTAAATGGAAAGGATAAAGCAATTCCATCAAAAAGCACAAGGCCTTGAAGGAAATGGAAATAGAAAATATAATATTTTCGAATATATTGATCCCGAAGGATAGTGTGTCGGTTTCGTTTCGGTACAAGTTTTCAATCCCTCCGCGTTTTGGGAGTTGCACTGGACGATCTTATCAGTGAGGGGAGGCAGAAGATTTTCCACTGTCCGGTGCTCTCACCTCTGAGGATTTCCCAAGGCGCCTCCGCACGGTTTGTCGATTGGATTTCAAATTATTATGCGTGCAGCCCCTTAAAGGTTTTACATTTTTTAACTCGTCTTTTAGAAACGGAATGGTTTATAAAATACTGGATTTTAATGGATTATAGAAGGAAAGTTCGGATATAAATTCAGAGAATTTTGAAATATCTTATTTTCATATTTAAATGAAAACGAACGCAGCATTAAATACATTTCGACGTTTAAAAATCAAATCGCATTTCACCACAACGGTTTGTTGTAATACGATAATACTTTAAGCTGATTCAAAAATTCAAACTAATTTCCAATTTCATTACCGCACGCTGAACTTCGATTAATAAGTTTTTAATTAGGTGAAACCCAATTTCAATTTATTTTCAGTTATAAAATATGTTTCCAAGTTTTTAATCTGTGTAGTGGAGTAATTTTGGTAAATTGTTGGGGAATTCTTACGAGGAGATTTCGTGTCGATCGCATTAGAGACCGCGGCCCACTGCCGTTGGAGATAATGCCACTGCAATACCCGAGATCCGATTGTATTGGCAAATTGGATCAAATGCACCGCTTCCCGTGAGGAGATAAGAGTGCGGATATGGGCACGGCACTCATATTATGGAGGTAGACCCTATCAGATCTCCGCGTGTCCGCTCGGAGATCGCTCGTAATCGTTTTATACATTTAATCTTTCTACTGATATTTTCTCTTGGTTCTTTAATGCCTTCACTTCAATATACTTATGCTGTATAGTATAAAAATTATATTTGAAGTAATTAAATTTGAAGTAAATGGTATGACGAATGATACGTCGTTTTTGTGTAAAAACTTCGCCAAAGATAATGTGAAAAATGTAAGTGCATTCTGGCAATTTCCAGAACATGTAGTTTGAATCCAAAAAATTTATATGTAATAACGTGCCATATCAAACGCCACTGCCGTCGGCAACCCATTCGTGGCGGAGTTTTTGCGAGGAATGAAAAAATATTGTCCATGTAAACGACAATGCAGATTGTTACTGCCCGTTGGGGACACATAAAGAGCTATATAAGAAATGTAATGGCGGCTGTCTCGATAAGAAATGATGGCAATGCGACAGTTTTATGATACGGAACTAAATGCAAATCACGATTAGGTGATAGATTCTTTCTAAATAAACTTTCTGTTTTCAATTAATATCAATCAGTGTGATACATGAGTAATTCGGTAAGTACACCCCAGTAGAAAATGAATTAATCAATAGATAGGTAAATTAAACAGAACAATACAAGAGAAATACTCAAAGAGTCATCATGGAGCAAATTCACTCAGTTTTCAGTAGAAAAGCATTGTTGCGAATGCTTACAGGCGGAATATTTTTTGCGAAAAAGAATTTCATAAACTTTCAATGTTCGCCTTGCTGAAACAATGCTTTTGATCCAAATACTGTATTCTAGCCTCATTATGGAGCAAATTTTAAATTTCTGAGGGCGACCCGCTCAAGTATTCATGAGTGATCCTCGAAACGAAACGCATCCGGCCCCACGCATAAACCTCATCTGCTTGAACTTAAGATAAACCGATTATGGACTAAAAATTCATAAAGCTTTTACATTTTTATGCGTATTTTACGTTGTATATTATTACCCTGAACTTTAAACGAGGTTTTGTAATACATATTAATATAGTCGTAACACTTGCAAAACGAAGTGATGCATTACATAATGTTAAGTAACGGATAAAGAGTGAAAAAATCTAATGTTACATTGTCAAATTGAGTCGCAAAAGCACCATATCTCATTTACAGCGTTTTACAAAGTTAAATCGCGTTAAAAATGAAAAATCTCAATTGAATCCGACGTTATAAACGGAACGCTCAAGCTTATCTCCCCTTGACGATATCATTATAAGCCCTTTCGCAAAAAACCGAGCTCAGCTCGCATACTAATCGCTCTCGGTCAATATATCGATACTGGGTCGGATTAAGCCCTAACCAATTCAAATGTTAAAATCTATTCACACTCCCGAAACAGAAGCGCTTACTAAATCTCATAATTCAAATTTTCTCTCGTTATTTGGGCAGGCTTTGAATGCTATATAAACTCTTAAAATCTACCCACATCCGTAACGAAAGCCTGCTCGGTTATTTATGGAAAGCCAGGATTCATTGTTGTTGTCGGTTTTCATTTTTACGTTTAATATTTTTTTGTCTTTTTATGGTGTTTTCGTGATCACTGGAGCGTTCACAATCATTTGTTTTTTAGTGCGCCCTTTCGAGTCGCTTAGTTCCGTTTGTATGATTTATAATCAGCAAAGCTATTCAATATTCAATCTGAACGTGTCAGATTGGTGAATAGGTGTGTCAATAAAGTGGAGCTAATACCAGTTTCTCTATATGCTGTCTTGGTAATAACATTACGTTTGTGCGCTAGACATAGGTACATAATGTTCATGAAAATTTTTCGTATTACGTATCAGAATATTGTCGTATTCTAGTCCCCTTTGTGTTTGAGGACGAAAGTAAAAATACACACACAGACATAACAATTAAAGTAATGTTATAAAATATTTAAAACGTGATAGCTTTTATATATCGAATACAAAATTGTCTATTGAGAAAAATTGTAAAGGCCTGTCTACCCTACTATCCCTTTGAGTGTGACCGTAGGAGGTCATATTTTTTGTATGCGCCCGCCGGAAGCATTAGTTCCAATGGAGGGTCCAACCCTTTACATACTTAAAAGCCTCCGTTTTAGTATCGTAAAAATGTAATTAAAATTCACATCATCCGACAGACCTTTCGAATGCGGAGATAACTATCCCATTGTTTCGAGGGAGGATCATAAATGGTCACTTTGTGTACGATGATACTGCAGATTTGAAATTAAACATGCATGTATCTGGGGGTAACGTTTAGTCCCCGTTTTGTGAAGGGATCCAACAAAAATGTAGCACCCAATTCTTTTTTACGAGCGCGATAAAATTCGGCTACAATTACTTATGTAGATGGCAATAAATAACCCGTTGATTAATTCAGACATTCGCGTTTTTTACTGTAATCACTCATGTGGCAATCGGACTATTGTTTAACTTCCCCTTATCTTTTCCATACACAGCCGAATCTTTAAAATTTATAAACAGATATCACGTAAATAGCGCACGCAAGCCATTAGAGCGATAGATATCTATTATAGCAAAGTAAACAGTGAAAGACGGTGCTGAGGTGCGGTATAAAATCATTTTTCACAAGTTGCGATAGTGGCTAATGCTTTACCATTCGTTCCAAGCCGTCCACGATTCTGATAGATAGGAAATGAAGACAGATTAACCTCGCGTGGCTTCGCTGTTTTGCAACCCGATGGTGACGATTTGATACGCAAACATTTACTCCATAAACAAAGTTTAAATTGAACGCTTTACTTGGAAGCCTTGCTTTAGAATACGTATGATAATATTTTGATTTAGTAAACATAATTATAACGTTAAAGTGAAAATGTTGTTTTGTTAATCTCGCTCAATTTATTATTTCCTATCGATCAATGTTTCGATAACAAGTACAACGCTGTTATGATGTTAGCATCATTAAAAAATCTGGAGTACTAACCATAATTGCTCAAGAAACAAAACTTGGAGTTATGTACGAGAAGTTAAATAAAGCGGTATAAAATTAAACTATAATTTTCAGCAAAACTCTCGCTGTAAAGTGAATTCTCTGCGTAGAATAAGAGAGCTTAAAGATAAATTTGGCTTAAGGACCTTTCCCGCCATTGTATATGGAGTACTAGCTTTAAATATTCATCATAACCGAATTGTAGTATTGTAAGAATGAGAACCCGTTTTAACGCGAATAAAGAGTTGTTATGTTCGTGTTAGGTGGAGAGAAATTTTTTTGTAGCCCGAACAAAACAAAAAAATAAGCGTGAAAATTTCACTGTTGTTCATGTTGAGTAAAAAATGTAACCGCAGCATAATATCTTAATGGTTTTCCTGAATTGTGTGATAATTTAATGGAGTAAGCCCGGTGAATTACTAAAGGATTTTCAGGCTTACCGACCCATTTTGCATACATTAAAGTGTTTCATGATAGACTTAAATGTATTAATACATCTACGTCTTCTGACACATTTTATGTAATTATAATATTACATTGGGGAAAATATGAACTTACTTACGAGCAGTGAATCAAGCGTTTAAGATGTGTAATTAAATATTATTAGTTTTGGAAGAAGGTTAGATAGTTCCTTATTTGATAACCATGATTATGTTTAAGAGAATATAATACGAAGTAAAACGGTAAATCTGATTACATATTTTAAATGTAATTACAATTTTGTGAGATAAATCTGTAAAGTATTGTATTTATCAATACTTTGGAATAATGCAACACACATTGGGTCTTAAAAAAAATCTTGGCATTTATTTTTGTGAGTTAAAGCGAGAGTATTTCGCTATATGTTCAGTTTTAAGTAGTTTTAATTCTGACAGCGCGATTCCTTTCGACTGTGAATTTAAATTTAATTTTCATACGTCCTGAACATGTCTAGATCGAGTCACTTAATGTCGTCAACTCTTTATCCGCCTAGCGTTATCGCGATTGTAAAAAAGTTGAAACGTCACACAGAAAATATATTAAAATGTATGTGTAATAACCGTGAACTCATGGTATTTGTGACTCGTTCGTGCTAACGCTGACGTGCGTGCTAACAATCACGTTTTAGATGGCTTTATGTTTACACATAATACAAGTTAATTAATTTTTCCTATCTGTCTGCCTGTGAGAAGCTAATTTATTGCACCATAAAAAACTTGTTAACAATTTTTTAATTAACTATCGCTTTAGATACATAAGCGTACCCATGCGTGTCGCTTTTGTGGTATGAAATGAAGACATTCAAGCGGCAATTTTATTAGTTTTACAGTTATGATTATTGCGTTTTGAATGTTTTACAAAAAACACAACGACCCAAGCAATAAAATATCAAATTCCGTGTTGCGATGTTATCAAAATTACGTTGTACCTAAATCTGGATAAAATTAACGTTAAAAAAATTACGAAACGCAAAAGTCTCGTTTGGTTATATTTTAGGGAATCATTTATTTTCGTCAAACAATTAGGCGTACCCGCGTAGCTCGCGAGCGGAGGGCGCGGCGGATCGGCCAAAGAAACTTCGCATCGAATCAACTCGTTCACAAAAAAAGGGTTTCACGCACATTTTTTGTTTCATAATCCGAGCGAAGTTTAACTCAGCCTTCGGATAATGCGCTCATGCGTCCACCGGATCGGCGAAGTTTGAAATGACATTTGCAGAGAGCGAAGTAAATCCAGATTTGCGTGCTAGACTGACTTTCTAATTCCGTTCGAACTTTGTGAAACGTATACTGTGTTGAGAACCTATTGTGACCGCAAGTAGTCTAATCTGACCCGTGAAGGGACTCCTATCGGGCGTTTTATAAACGCAAATGTTCAAAACACTGATTAATTCACACCGCACACGGACAAAGTTTGGTATGCTAAAACGGAACTGTTGTATCAACAAGCTAATCCTATAGGTGGACGCGACGCTCGCAAAGTTGATTGTTAATCTGCATGACTGTTTTCAGTGCTCTGGTAAACGCCACTGTTATTAGGGAATGGAATAAACTGATTTTGTTTTCATTAATGATACATTTTATTATTGTGTCTTATATTTTATTGCTTATACAGAAAGGAATTATGCAAAAACTCAAACGGGTGACGTATAAGAAATAAAATTTTTAAGAGGCATATTTTCGAGACTAATGTTAAGCCAAGTCGACGTATAATTTATAAAATCTGGCAACGTATTTAGCGTTGGGCAGATGGCAGTGTTTTTATCTCTGATGCTATCAAGGATATTGTTTTTTGGCAGATACGTTTTAATAATAGAATTGTGAAATTTAAATCCTTTAAAAAATGATACCATTATTTGCGAAACAAGCGCTATATACAATTCAATGAATTTAATTAATCGTACTTATTTAATATCAACAAGGAAAATGGTTGTGGTATTCGGATCGACGTATATTAGTTAGGAGCTCTCAATGTCGTAGTTATAGGTTAACGTATTTGATCAGAAAGCAGAATGGCTGGCTCACAAGGCAATCAGTAGGTAGGCTTTATTAACCCGTCAGGGTAGTGCGGGCACAGCTAATCAATCGTCGCTTGCGTGTCGACCGCACTATCTGTCTTTGACCAATTGGACCAGATAACCAAAGATAGCGACAAACGCAAGATTACCTGCCCATACCTAAATAGGCAATTTATGTAATTAACTACTTATACCAATGAAACGTATACTTTCTTTTCCATTTTGGCACGATGTAAGTTCATGCTCCGAAAAATACCTACGCTGTTTAAAAATACGAGTGCGGTAAATCTGTTTTCAGTGCCATCATTATTTTTTACTGATGTACAAACATTTCTTTTATTGGCTCCGAGTAAATAAGTAAAATGCTTCTATCTGCGTTCCGTATGTAGGCGGAATGAAGCCAAATGCATTGAATCGTGAAATACGATGTCATATATCTAATTTATTACCGATGCTCTGCATATGTAAAGTATAAAATTTACGTATTGAATCGCATTTAAATATGACAACAAAGTTTCTGAAGCAATGAAAAATGCTTTATATGCTTCAAATTTTCTAGTTTTCATAAATCACCCTGCGCTGAATAGCAGAGAGGGAGAAGTTTAAAAGTAAAGTCGAGTAAACTCGAAGCGGAACTTTGTATGAGATTAAAGTCATAATTTACTTGATGAGAGGGCATTATGTTGTCGAATATGAAACCAGATACCCTATTAAAACTGCTGATTTCCTCAAATGAAGTAGCGTGGAATTTTATAACGAGTTTAACGCAGCGCGAACAGATTATGCGCAAGAATTGGGCTCTCCTCGATAATAACCGTACGTTTTAGAGATAACGAAAGGGACCGGCTCATTAACGTCAACGCGGATTCACGACCAGTTTATGAGAACTGATACTTTTGCAAGAATTTTCGAAACATCTAAGCGAACGCAATCTAGATGGGAGCGAAAAAAATACTGCCCGACATAATCCGTGCAGATGCCCTTTTAGAGCCCCACAATTTAATGCTAAGTATCGCAATTTCAAGAAGACGGTGAGCCGGTCCTCGCGAGAGGGTTGAAAAAAATGATACACGGGGTACACGGGGCGGGGAAGCAATCACGCTTAGTTAGCGGAGCAGCTGCTACCCGTTTGCGATAACACTTTAAATGTTACCTTCAAGTTGTTGCGGCGAGCTGAAACACAAGTTGCCAGCCAGCCAACGTATTTACATATTCGACACATCATGTACGTTAACCCGATGATGCAGTAAAATAAATTTACGTCCGGTCATCCCACCTACAGCGCACGGTGGCTAACGCGTTACGAGGGTAATGAACACGTCCTTGATTTTAATATAACAAGCGGTCAATTTAATCACTTTTGCTCATTACGTTGTTATGCGATTATTGACTATGCTGCATTTTATGACTGTGTGTTATTCCACGGATAAACCATATTTGGCGGTTTCGTATGAAGTTATCAATATTTTCTGATAATATGTTTTTGTTATAAACTGTTACTCCACGTGACAATCAAATGGATTGTTTGTATATATAAGTATATGTGTTATTATTTTTTATCTAAATTAAGCGATTGTTTTAAAATAGAAGGCCGGTATTCGATTTAATATGAATAGTATTTGTTGATCAATGTGTTAAACAATTCCACACTACTGTCATGTTTGACACGATGGCTTTTAATTTAATGCATTATGCATTTAATTAATGCCTCCGTTCTACGAATTGTTTTGTTAGGCAAATAAATTAATTAATGACAAATACTAAATTAGGGTTTGTTGGAGCATTATGAGTCTATTTAATTGTTGATGTAGTTTTAATCAATGGTAGCGTAATGTAATCCCCGGTATTATCTCGTTTGAATTGCTTTTTTGTGATAATAAAATGTTTGTTTTAAAACATAATAGGGTTTCGACTACTACGATTATTTCCTCTCAGTTTCAGACTGTGAGGAAATAATCGTAGGTTTCAGTTTCGAGTGCGGGTTTGTACTGAATTAATTAGCGGGTATCGCAAAATCGGAGCAGGTGTTGGTTGGGCTTTATAGCCCTATTACGGTGTGGATATCCAGCTGAAATGCTTGAGCGATTGACCGAACGCAAGCCTAGATTTCACGCCATACAATGCGCAGACAGCTCTACGACAATCCATATATTTTTCACAATCTATGCTTAAAAAACATAAATCTACATTTCATCCCATTTACAATCATATTGTTACATAAACTTGATGAAATAATGTAACAGCAGACAGAGTTAAACATTTATTTCAAATATTATTCCAATCAGACCTTCAATAATCAATCGGTCTACATTAGGCCTATTTACCATGATTAGTAATATAATTCCAGCCGCGTGGAGATATAACTGTCTCTAACGTTTAATCAAATAGCGTTCCGAATAAATGGAGCGTAGAATCAATATCGTGAATTCAATTTACAATTCAACGTATCAATTGTTCAATCTAGCAAGGACAGATAAACACATAGATCTGTCGATGGTTCGAAAAAGAAGATCGATAGGACGCGGGAGTTTCAAAGTGAAAAATGTACGTTTGGATGGCGTTAATTCGTTTAATTTCCGGCGGGGGTGGGGGGTGTCCGCTCAGATTAATTCAGCTGAGGCCGTCGCAGATAAGGACGTTGGAATAAATTGAAAATGTTCAGAGATTGATTTGAATACTCCCGAGGATATATCGGAGGTAGCCAGCAAGCAGAAAACCGCACTCTATCACGGTGCTTAAAGAAAAAAGTTCGTTTTAATGAATAAATTGAAAGTCTTCAATCAGCGGTAGTATGGCGCTAGTTCTATAAAGCATAATACCGGGTATGGTATTTAATGCTTTTTGGGAGATTAGTTATGTTATAAATATGCTTTTTTTGTTACTCCTTAGATTGTTTAATTGTATTAAAAGGAATTAAGATAATTACTTGACATATTTTACATATGTATTTGTTTGAATGTCGTATAAAATATGACATATTTCGAAATTTTCTATCGAAATTGTAAGAAGGAATTAAGGTCATGCGAAGCGTGAATAATACAATCCGTAAATTGTCTATTAAATCGTTTATAAAACGGAGAAATTAATGCGATCAGCGTGGGACCTGAGATGGGACAATGTTCGAAGCGTTCGTGATGGGAATATCAATAGAAATAGAGTAGAACCTTGTTCCTTGATAGTCCTAGCAGCGCACGACCCATGATTTACATTTTGCGATTTTGTTTAAGCGAATTTTGTGACACAAACCTATACAACTATGAAAATTTGTTTCAGATAATTCGTTAACGGATATATGAAAAAATGTTCCAAGGCAAATACATGGAGAATAACGCAATTATAATAACTTATTTGGTCGGTATATGAGACATAACGGTTATGAATCGATAGTTCTAAGTCCTCTCACTAAATTCACAGAATCAGAACGTTCGAACGTGATCAACTTGATTGACTCAGCGTCCGATTGGTAATAACGCATGCTAAACATATTAGCCGAACGGAAAATGGCATCAGCAGACGCCCTACCTCGTGTGGAAGTTCATTCGGCTGACACTTGCGCGTAAGTGATTGTTGCAACCAATCAAATCCGTAATTGACAAAGCTCGAACGCCAAATGAACTTGTAAACTAGTTTACCTAAAAACTGTAGGAAGCGTTGATTCCCAACTAGCCCCCGATTTTGATTTGAAAAGATAACACAGAGCCCTCAGTAAAAAGGGCGAATGCTAAAACAATTTATCGTACGTAATCCCGGAGTGTCAGATGATAATAAGAGTGACATTTAGAATGGACCGGCGTTGGTTAATTCTGAAGCGGCAGTGGCGACCGATTGTGACACGAACTAAACCCTGTTGCCACCAGCAAAACCCATCAGGTGCGGGTACAATCTAATATCGTCCCAGCTCTGAGTAGACGCTCGCTTAATTCAATTTGTTTTATAACAGGATTGCAAGATAATTTCAGTTTATATTCAATCAAGTAATCTGTCATCTACATAAATCGAGATCAACGCTAAAATAGCGATGTAAATGCGAAGTGTGAGTTTTTATAACGACAGAGACGAAGCCATTAGCTAAGAATACAAACGGCACTATTCCATTAAAACTAAGCGATCCATATCCCAACAGAATGAACGCAATTATTCGCATTCAGTCAACAAAGACATGGTAGAGCTGCACAAAGAGACCATTTCATAAGTTAAAGCGTACTGACGATAGTTATCTGAGCGCAACTAGTGATGCAGTAAATCCTATGAGCGTACTTCGGAACTATCCCTTCTTACGTCTTTGCAATTTGAGTTCCTGCCGTCGGATCACAATCATTGTTACATTCAATGTAGTGAGTTTTCAATTCATATATAGAAATACTTATTCTTAATAAATTGGACTATCGACAAACAAAAGTAAAGCGCCCGGCTTCTAAATATACCTTAATCTGTATGTTATCATGTTCCTGTAATAAACTGCAGGCAAAACGCCTTTTTATATATTTTAGAGTTATGACAAAATAGATTGTAAAGCAACTCCCTGGGAGAATAGCGGCCGAGAGAGGAAAGTAAGACGATTAATCCCACAAGGTACAGCAGGGAGAATTTATTATAAAACGATTTCGTCCGAGCCTTTAAAATGCACTGGTGTATTCAGCGGTGCTATCGGTGCGGTCTACGCCAAGATATTTATGCTATTCCCTCGTTTATTACGTCGGACGTACTTTATTGGAATAAAATTGTTTTGGTTATTAGACGTTTGTAGGTGTATTAATTGGATTTAGTCACTGTTGTATGATTTTTTATTGTTTAGCGGAGTGCTTTGCGAGTTTAAATATAAATGTGAAGTGTAAATCTTTGTAATGTTTACATTTTAATAATGTTCGTTCGCTACATCCTAACCCAGTTAATTGCGTAATTGAAAATATTCCATAATTAATACAGTACTTTTGTATGCCTGTTTTATTAAATTAATAATATGATATAGAGTTCTAAAAAAATGTTAATATTTCTAACCATGACCACTCCAAAAGTAATGACTAATAACGTAAAAATATTAACGATGTTTAAGTAAATACATAAATTATTTCCCAAGATCCATTAGCGATGGAACCGTTGAACCATTTTCAGAGATCGCGTGATATACTGAACGTATGTATTACATATTATAGCTCGTCTAAGTAGTCACGTTAAAGGTTATTCAACGTTATCGATTATTTTATTTTACTTCAGTGTGTTATTGGACGAAATGTCAGTACCCCACCTGCGCAAATGCCATAAAGCCCTTACCGGGTATCGTCGTAATAATCGTGATATATTAGAGGAAGGATTTAATAGGGCAGCGAATAACCTAGTTTATTTATTTTATACCAATATTTTTATTATAACGCCAACATTAAGAAAGGAAAACGAATTCCAATTTGGTTTATTTTAATTATGCAAAAATAAATACTAATATATATACTTACACAAATCTAATAAAAGGACACGCTAAATACACCATTTAATATGAGCAGTTCAGCAGCTGTGGTATTTATGAAATTATTGAAATAACATAATTCAATATGCGCGTTTCAAGTAACGGCGTGATATAGTTATTTACTGCGATATGTCACTGTCAAATTAATGACACTAAACTGACTTAACTATACGCGTATCAGCCATAGTGACATTTCTAAACATGAGGACTGCGAGTGGTTTTGACATTTAGTAAGTATTTTAGCAACCTTGGCTGTAATGCTTACTAAGCATGAGGGTTTCAAACTACCAATTGTTTAGAAGAGATTCTTGCGTGTAATGTATATGAGTCTAATTGCACTGGAAATATGTTTGAGATTTAAATATTACGGTTTTATTTAGTACATTATGCGGATCTTCATATGGTTAGAAATACATGTTGTAGAAGACTAGCTACGCCCCGCGGTTTCACCCGCGTAAGTCCGTATCCCGGAGGAATATCGGAATAAATGAGGGCCTATATGTTATAACTTTCTGATGTCATTAATGTAGTAGGGTAATCTAACCCAATTATAAACGTATACAGCTTAATCATTGGAACTATAAATTTCCAAGAATTGCGCAAACTCGATCGAAATGATATAGGAGTGCTTAAAGGAAGAAGAAACTGTTTGCAACTATCTAGACACGATACGAAAGTTTTGAGAAAGCACATACAGCGGGAAGGCTCGGGGTGCGAGGTGCGGGCAAGTGACGTCACGGCTGACGCTGTAAATAATTGCTCTGTCGAACACACCTGCCGGTGAAAGAAAATTAAGCGAAACACAATTTGACTGAGTGATAAAGCACCCAGCGCGTTGGATCTGTTTAATGAGGAGTTACGGACGAAAAATTGCTCCTGATTAATTTATAATCTCATTTCCATTATTAGCGCCTGCCGTTAATTGCTCGTTAATTATCTTTTATAATGTTGACTGTGCCTTAGTTATGTTCTATGAATTATTTCTTTGTGAAACAAAATGGTAAGTTAGCGATTTAATTTGAACATATCCATACATTATCACAATAATTTAAAGTTTAGAATTCGTAATCTCATAAAGGTTTATAGATAATTCAAATGCAAATAAACGTCGCCAAAACAGACACGTTTAAAATAATTATACACGGCCAAAAATTGAGGTAACAATGTTAAAGGTAGCTGGCTACGTCGGTGTTTATTGACAAATTCATAAACATTGACTCACGTATGAAATGACGCCCATACACCCGAGCGGGAACGAGCAAACATATATCATATTTTCATGGGATTCTAATAAAAATAAAGTGGATAGCCGAAAGCGGTCTAATTTAATACGAGCCGTGGACAGGTCGTCATGCGGATGATGTACTTTTCGTTTTATTGCCCCGGAGAGTGAGTGAATGCGAAAATGTTACAGGCGTTTGTCAGCTGTTAAACAGTTTTGTTATTGCCGGACGAACATCGCTCCGCCTATTTGCATAATTGAACGGCCACTTGGAAGCACCAGCATTGTTATACTTTGCCGTGCCATTTGTCAGATTCGTCGTATCATCTATGCATGTAGCTCATAACGAGAGACGCGCCGTTTTTCTGGACTATTCATTATGTAGCCTTTTGTGTTGTTTGCTATTAAGCGACCACTCGGCTTAAGACCGGAGCTTAGAGAAACATGTAGCGTTATGTCAACTTATCTTCCCACACAACCGCAATTTTGTCAAAGACTAAAAGAACACAGTCTGAAATATACGTAAAAGGAAATTCTTATTTTCGGCGCTGCAACAATGAAAATGCAGGGCGCAATAATATTGGGAAATGTGTTACAAACAAAATATGGAAGATGTCACACTGCTTGTTACATAACAGTCCTCATATAGATCAAAGATCAATTTAATGCATCACTTAAATTTAATACGGCAATAAAATTCTTACAGTTTTAGCTGACATTCTAGAAAGAAGTCTTGATCATTAATGAATCGTAATCCGTTTTGTTTGTAGGATAACTAGGTGAGCAGGCAATTTGTGATCAGAACTAACAATAAAATCGCCATAAAATCTTGAAGCAGTACATAGAATGTAAGCGCTATCTAGCAGGCGTAAATTTTTAATGGCGCAAACCACTCGGAACGTCTGTAAGAATCTCCGATTTTAAACTGATGCTTTTACAATTTGTTACGGGAATAGTTGTGGAAGTCGATAACGCATTAAATATAGAATAGTTAATTTGTTGATATTTCTTCATATCTGAGTAACACAATATATTAATTTGTTATTATAAGACTTCAAAAAATGTTGCGTATTTTGTAGTGTTTCTATTATTTAGATGATAACGTTCATCTGCAAAACAATTAATAAACATTACAATAAATGATTTAAACGAGTTAAAGAGTGGCTAATGATAATTTTTTCTGTTATATCTTATATGAGTATGCAATTAGTATCGATAAATGACAAATGAATGAAATGGACAATGAATGAAATGATAAATATGATCATTTTAATTTTCATTAGATGGTTTAAAAAAAAAGTAATATGTATTTTATATTGTTAAAGTTTTTGATGAAAATCATCCAACCATACAATATCAATATTGAAACCTTTGATAAACAAAAACACATTTAATAAATAGAAACGGTTCAGCGCAAATTAAAATTCGTGTGTCGTCACACAACAAAACATCTGTTATATAATTTAAAATTCTGAACCTTCATGAATAGGTAGGCTCTTTTAAGTAAATGTTTTGATATTTTCGTAAGTAAAAGCGAAATTAATCGAAAGACCCTTGCGGACATCAATACGGCCGGGGGCCATTGTTAACAATGATTACAATAATGTTTTTCGACGCAAATGTTAATTTTTATTACCGCTACACTCATTTACTTCGCACTTTGAAGTGTTTTGTTGTTTCACAAAAGTCTTTTTACAATATTATCTATGTAAATTGAGAAAAAGAAACACCGCAAGAAATGAGGGCTCATTATTTGTTGTGTTTGAGTCGAAATATAGTTAATATTATACTGCCCATGTAGTATAATGAATTTGATCGGTCTGTAATAGGCTAGTTGGTAAAGCTTTGATTGACGTTTTTAATTTGCTTGCGGAGTTTAAGGGTGAACTCTGAGGCGCCTGGACCCGTCAGTTTGGACGGGAAATGGTCAGATCCTCGGGGCTAGTCACCATATACTTTGATAGTTTAGAATATAGCGTACTGGAAACTTTACTGTATGGTTTTAAATTGTTCCGGCAATTTTGTATGTGTAATGTTTAGATTGTAATGTACCGCATTTTATAGCGAAGTTGTTATAATTATTTGTCAATTTTATTTTATCGTTGTAAGCTACTAAGTTCATCTTTTTAACTAAGACCTTCTCATGAGAATGAATGTTAAAATTAAGAATAAATAGTCGGCTATAATTTATGATATAAAAGTAATGTTTATATTTAATTTGGTATTTAAAATATCTCTCGTTTTTATCATGAAATATAGCCAACAATTGTGCAGAGATTACAACATAAGGTTGTACGCAAAAATGTTGAACAAATTCCGCTTTAACGCATGATATACTTCGCTAACATTTCAGTTTTTATTGCCAGTACTACATCTGTCAGTTTTCATCAGCGATGGCAACTGGATGTGAAAATGTATAAAATAATGTTACGAAACAACAGTGCAAATATGCGCTAACATCAACCACGTCACATGACGTGCTTTAATTTACAGAACTATTATCGTCTACACTCGGATCACTTCGTATTTCATCGCAAATATTTACATTTAACATTACAATGCTAAGTTCGTTTCCTATGCGGTAATTATATGACACTACGATAATTAAGTATGTAAATGACAGATCTAAATGTTCGACCACGTTCCGTTCTAATTACTTTTGTGTAGAATCCACTAAGTGAGTGTTGGACCAGCCACGATACCCGCCTACAACTCGAGCAAGATTTGAATACAGACATTGCGCGTTCACAGTATTTTGTGCTATACACATAACGAAGTAGAGTTCACATTTAATTGACGTGCGAAGTGGTGTTTCAGTCGTTATTCGCTTGATACTAGTCAATTATAAGCTTCTATTCGATTTGATGCTCGCTACGTCCCTCGAGCCCTTTGCTCGCTTTGGCCAGCAAAGTTTAAATTAATTCCCGATTGATACATCACATTCCGGTATTTCTGTGATTTTTAAACACCCTCAGGGTAATATTTTCCGTAATGTGTATCGCAAAAAGAGTAATAGCATCGAAACATGTGCAAGTCCCACAAAAGAATAAAATGACATCGTTTATTTCATTATCTTCGGACTTCATAAGGTGGACAAATATTTACTTTCAAAACTTTTATCAACAAATTGTTTTCTTTATAAATACCATGATGGTTTTCTTTGATCTGATAACCTCAAGAATCAATTTGAAAAGTAATGCTTTTATACAGTAAATATACTTTTATGTCAGACGTATATTAATTGAGTTTAATTCACTATCTGTATCGTCAATACATTTTCCCTTTGTGTATTATCAGAAGCTTTTGAGATTGAAAGACTGAAAAATGATATGCGAACAAAGTTTAAACGGGTCGTGAATCTTTTAGATGTCGCGGTTGGCGCAATGCAATGTAACTCCCAGTATTTTATGCAAATCCATTGGACAGTTGATACACGCGATCGACTGGGCAAATTCGCAACGCATCGACTGACGTTTAATTGGCAAGTCAGTATATTCAGTTAATACAACGACGGACGCTATCACAATACTACGATTTGAATTGTCATACCTCGCGTTTAAATAAACTTAATTCAATACTTCCACGTAGAGGGTCACGGTCGTATTGCGTGTAAATAGTTAATCGAAATTGTTTTATGAAAACGAATTGGGAGATTAATATTCAGTGGTTATTGGATCAACGTTTTTATTGGATAATAATGCACAAACGGCCCCGGTAATTGGACGCAGTTTTTGACGTTTAAGCTGCGCTGTATTTAATAATAACCGTTACCCATGATATCGATCCGATTTCATTGAGATTTGTCTCGTGAATAATTTTTTTTCCAGCCCACAAAGCTTTCCGTATGTTTATACATCATATACGTAGTTGAAAAGTAAGTTGCATAAAACGTGTAATATATTAGTATTGCTACAAGGATAATCATTTTTGTGCGGTTTAAATAGAGGAGGGTTATGATAATTACGAGACTCGTGCGGGATCATCTCTTGCACCTGTTGCCTCTGACTTTAACTAAAATTTAGTGCGATACGTGTTAGTATCCCGCCTTACGCGACACTTGTGTATAATTTTGTCGGTAAACCGATATTACAGAACAACCGGGCTGCGGCACTGATAGGGTAAAATGAATTTTCACATCACAGAATGTGTTTCAGGTAATTCCTATTTATTTCGATGATTTTTAAACACATTTTTATATTTTATTTTGATTTTTATCAACACCAGAAACAGTTCTTTATTTTTATAGTAATTTGATTGTTTTGTTTCTCTGTGTGTTTTAGGATTTTGTATGAGCGTCACGTTGCCTTAACTTTATAGTTAACGCCACCTAAGTGCAACACGGCACAGCACGTAGCGAACAAATTCGTCTCTATAGTGGTTGCATTACATCAACCCAGCTAGACTTTACGGTGTCTCGCTTATGAGGCAGCGGAATAGGTGACTGTAAAACTTTGACAGTGGATCGCTACATTGCTAACTAAATGGAGACTGTACCAGATATATTCTCAAGGGCGGCGCCTTTACGCCAATTTTATGTTAGACGAACAAAATATAACTGAAATTCCAATACCGAAAATGTATATTACACCGAATCCTTAGAAACTGACAATGCGGGGATTTCTTAAGAGCCTCCGGCTAGGTGAGGGTAGGCGCGAGTCGAGTTTGTTACATAAAAATCGCGTTATCTCGACCGAGGTCGACAGATTACTTTCTTGTTAAGAGGATGAAACAAGACTTTCATTCGTCAAGAAAATAAATAATAACATTTTATTTAATTTTCCGTACAATGAGTCTGATTAAATCTTTTATGGGCGTTATTTAATTTAAACTTACCGAGATGGTAAAATTTTATTCCTTCCTAATTAAAGTTATATCTGGAGACGGCCAGAGTTTATTTAATAAACCAAAAATGATTAACAAGTTTTATTATTTTATTAACTCCTGGCGCTGTAACTTTAGCGCGCTCGTGTTGTATATACAGCATTGTCACAATAAAAAACCTTCAAAAAATATAATTTGGAGGCATGTACCGGAATTTTATTAACACCGGCGCCCGTGTACCGAACAATTCACTTTATGCTCGAAATTGTGCAAAAGTAATCAGCCGATTTATACCTCTCGGCTCTGGAATGATCTCTCGGTTGTGGCGGCAAACACGCAATTTGTCCTGAGCGTTAAATCGACCGCAAACAAAACGGGCGGTGGCGCTCACGCCATCCCATCATTCACCTGTGGTCACCAATGATAATGAGATGGACCTACTGTTCAACATATTAGACTGATTGCAATTGTGCAGCGGACCGGCCTAGGCGACGACCACACCTCGCCCGATCGCATCGCTCTGTGATGGATCACCAATTCGAAATATGTATGTAATATGTTAATTCATTACCACGGGCATTGCATTATACGAAAATAATGTGGTCGCGATGATAAATGGTGATAAAAACTATAAATTAATGCAATGACTTTGGATAAAACGGACTGTTGTTCATGACAACGTAATGGACGGAAATAATGCATATTATTCAATGCAAATGTTATTTATTTAATAAGTATTTACATATGTGGAATTATTACTATTAAATAGAATTAAAAGACCAGTTTTTTCTTTAATCTTGTGATGGGCCCATAAATCGCCATATCAAACAAAACTTTAAAATCTTACATAGTCGTTCGGTGATGTCTTATCACGCTTTTCCACATAACGTAAGTGAGAGAAGGTACATACGCAAAGCTCTAAAGTGTTTAAATCGTGGCTCACGGTAGCGCACCTCGGTTACATAACTCAAGTGTGGTCAGCAAGGTAATGAGATGGGACTGTGACCCCGTTCTATTGTCTAGTTGCTACGCAGCGACACAGCCCTCTAGAAATAAGTCAACCACATAATCTGTCAAAGTTACGGGAACACACCGCATAATAGCAGGGAATGCGGCTGCGATTGCAGCGTAAAGAAATTAATTTATTAGCATGAGAATCATAGTAACATT
This sequence comes from Zerene cesonia, assembly GCF_012273895.1. Lineage (NCBI taxonomy): Eukaryota > Metazoa > Arthropoda > Insecta > Lepidoptera > Pieridae > Zerene > Zerene cesonia. Next base: position 6,900,706 of record NC_052121.1, on the reverse strand, counting down.
GCATAGTTATACGAGTGGAATTATACGATCCGGTTAGTGAGTTAGGTATTAATCCGCTTGTATCTTGTTGGAAAAATTATTAAAAAAATACCGTAATTGTCTATACAAAAAGAATGAAAAACAATATATAATTTTTAAGTTGTTTATCCATAAACTTACAGGACATTATGGCAAATTAAAAGATGTAAAATCAAGTGCATTTTAGAAAATCACATAAAACCAAATACACATTTATGACACCAAAATATGTAAAAGAGCAAGAGTTTCCATGTGGAGGATAAATCTATTTCTAGATGGCCCTTTCTACCAATTTCTCTGCAAACCTTTGTCATTTATCCCGTCAGGATTGTCAAAAACATAAGCTTAGAGAACGGCTGCACATTTTTTATTCATGACGATGATATCGGCTTGAATTCAGTTAAAGCAAATAGAATTATACTTTATACTCAGCATATACGCTTTAATTTTGTATGTATTGAAAGAGAGAAAGGATAGGTCCACTTTATATAGTCTGTTAACTGTCGTGCGCAGACAACCGCAATATCAGCGGGGTTGCCGATACGATTTATTTTACTCCTTATTCTATGTCAATTTAATTCCTGGACAATTTTTTGCTGCGCATTTCTCATTAACAATGTTCTTTTCAGAGAAACTGTATTCATTACTATGTGACGCAAAATCCATACATCAAATAACATGTAAAGAGATATCTTGTCCATGTTTATTTTTAATTTTAATGTACTTTTGGTTTAGAATTCCTAAAAAAGGTTGAATATTCATAGTCTATGCAAATTCGCTTTGTCCCAATTTATTTTTAAGAGAATAAATAAAAAAAAACGGTTTGTAACTTTTAATTTGATAAATGAAACAATAATCAAATAGGTATTTCAATTTAAACTTTCGGCAAAACATTCTTAGATTACCCTAAACATTCCTTAGCGATTTCAATATAAGTATTGTTGAATTTCTCGTCAAAATTTCTTCGCTCCTCCAAGTTATCGATGGATTATACAGTAAATCCAATAAGGACGAAAATATCTTCATTCCGTGTAACGGCATTGCTGGTGACAGTAAATTATTGGGGGTCATAAATAAAAGTAATTGTTCCAAGTGGCCGAGGGATTTTTTCCATAATTTCATTATAAAAAAGTTGAGGGTATGGTCGGAATAGCATTTGGGTATGTCCACCAACTTTGGTGATCTCCCACAGGGCAATGATCCAGGGGGATAACATAAAGAGATTTTCGAGACATCGTCTTCCTACTAAATTAACGGGATAACGCTCTTTAGACGCTAAGTTTTACCGGGTGTAATTATCTTGGCCTTAGTAATTAAGATGGTTAATAAATGGGTGCGTAGTAAGTCGCTTTGAGATAATTATGTCAGGAATCCTTTAATATAAGCAAAATAAGCGAGCTTCCTGCACTAATTTTGCAAAATTATAACAGTAACACTATTATGTTGATATTTTAGGGCACACCTTTGTGTTATTATTAGCCTTTAGTTTGACATTATTGTTTTCTCAAATCAAGGACTGTTTAATTATTTAAAGTTTAATTTATTTCATAAAATCCACCGAAATTCTATTAGGCAATAAAGTATAAATTGCTTTACGCTATGTCCACTTTTGGGAACTTGAAAACTCTACTAGCTAAATATAAGAGCGTAATTAAAATAATATGGCCATATTACAAGTTTAAGTACCCTCGATGGCCCGCAATAAATCATTAAAGTATCTTATACGTGTACCTATTACGAACGTTTACGACTTTCTAACATCGAAAACTTTGATGAACGAATTTCTCATAACTAAAAATGAATAAATAATACGGCAAATAGCCGCTATTATGGTTTTACATTTCATGGAATCTTTTTCGCTTATGTTTTTAATAAAAAACATGTTTTGTTGTATAATTTATAAATGTGAACTATTAGTGAATTATTAGCATTTGTATTTATATTTTTATAGATATTTTAACATTAAGGTTTTTTGAGCATAATGCATGTATGATGTATGGAAGTTAATAAACATAATATCTTACGTTTCAAGATTTAAAACATATTCATTACTGTCGAAAGAGCAAAATACTATTAATTTCAATTAATTATATTAGGCAAGATGATGTTTTGGCTAATTTATAAGCAGACCCGTGAAACGAAACTAATAACGATGAAACGCTGTCGTTAAATGATACAAAGCAGTATGAAACTATTGGCGCCATAATTACAACACTATTGCCTCATTTGTTGGACGAGTGCTTCGCTTATTGTTCGAACGCCTGACAATGTAAAGCGCTCGATATTTTCCGGTCTTAGAATGAATGACTTTTCAATTGCTACCACTCTAATGGGAAGTGGGTTTTCACTATGTCATTTCCCGTACTTAGGACTTTTTAAAGCATTCCTTTTGGGACATTCTTAGTAGGAAATGATTCGCCGAAACACATTACTAATGTGTATTGTGGAAGCGCCAAGTCTTTAATGCCTGAATCGCAACCTATTCGTGGTTCAATTTATTGTCATCCGTTCTTAAAGAGCCATTGTTGAGAATCCAATGAAATTATATCGAGATATTACGGTTCGATCATAATACGATTTCGTTCTATCATTAAATTCTTTATTGTGATAAACAACTATTGAGTTTTAATCCATTTTGAACAGTTCAGTTTTCTGTTTAGTTTTAATTACATTACGTGTTGTTTTTAATAGTTTAAATGTATAACTACAAGTCAAGAAAAGTCAAAGAATATGCCTACCGAAATATAGGTACACTTGCATTAATTTTGAATAACATTGCGATCTAAAGCATTGCTAGAGCGAAAACTTCACGACGTTCTCAGAGTCTACTAGTACAAAATCCTTCTGTTGTCAAACCCCCGAGGTAATACCCATAGATACACAAGTGGACAGTTTCACAAATGGCTAGGAGATATCTAATGTTGGGAACAGAGATGTGTTAAAATACTTCCTCGTATTTTCTATACCACTTCTAGCCGCGACTCCCGAGAGGGAAGCTTCGGCTGATGTGTGAATAGTCTTATAGTAAAATAGAACGAGATTTGCTATTTAAATAGAAGCTCTTGTCGTCATTCTTAAAAGGGCAGTTATGTCAGTCTCTCACTCATCGAAAATCTTATGGACAATATTTTAAAACACATTTTCAAGAGCTAGTACAATTTATATTAAAGAGTTAATATGTTTTAGTGTGATTACTGAACAGTCCCAAGTGTAGAGATTTCGCTTTAACTCTTATACATTGCGTGCTGCATCCTCAACCGCGTCTCGGGGGACGTCGGTCGAACGGAATTTGATATTGTATCGATGTTTTAACTCACTATGAACTCACAGTATTGTTTAAATTAAGTGGTAAAGTAAAACAGCAATGAATGGAAATAGGCGATAATGTTTTAGTTCGTTGAGGTGATATATATATGGGTATTATTGTATTATGATAGATGGAAAAAGAGTTAATAACAATATCATTAATTAAACGTTTGTCATTTTCGTAAATTATGTACTTTAACTAGTTTTTCAATCACGGCGTCGCCTTTTATTTGAAGGAAGTAGAAAGTGCAGAGGTTTTAAATGAGTTGTTTTTAATAAAAAGGTATACAAGCCAGCTCACCACCGCATCAAAAATTATGCGAGTATTTGATGCTTTTATTTTATTTGATTAAGTAACTTTGCTGTAAATATGTCCTCAGACAAAAAAAGTCCACTCAGAATGAACATTACTTTAAACTAAATTAATTGTAATACGCGTGTTATTAGTAAGGGCTGTGGTTCCACGCGAGGTACACCTAAGCCCGGTGTATTCTCGTCTCCCGCCGGAGCCACGTGCTGCCACTTAGCAATGAATAAACATCTCAATGTACTACCAGCGGCTCTTATAAACAAAGGAATAAAGACCAAATTCTTTTGTTCGCAGCTCCAAATAAAATAGCCGAGTTCCCGACAGAGAGCTCCACTTCAGAAGCTTTCCTACTAGGTATTAGAATTGCCTCGACATGTACAAAAATAGTGAATCGAGGCGCGCTGTAAATTGAATTGTATACGAACAAATAAACTTGCTAGATTTAAGCAGTGTTAAAGCGCAATTAAATACTGTTTCGAATAAAAAAACGTAATCGGAAAATTGTATCTGAGAGAAAAATAAAACGAACGCGTAAAAAGGATAACGGAGGCGAAAGAAAAGGTTTATGACGTATGACGAAAACGATCATTTATGATTCACGCGATATGCGTGTTTAGACAGCGTGCTGCGAATCAAATATAAATAAAATTGCTTGTATGCAAAGTGATGGGTAAAATTTACACGGTAGAGAGGTACGCACCGGCAGAAATACGTCCCTATGGCGTCGCGTACCTCGCCCGGCCAAATGGAATCCGCCCCACTGAGATTGGTTCCACTAGTTTTTTTTTTCTTTAATATTTATGAACTTGTGTCTCACGTGTCGTTTTACCTTTCGTAATGGCATTTGCTTCAAGCCCCAGTTACGTTTTGAATGTCAATCCTACGACGGAACGGAAAGTTTGATTATTACATTGCGTGCGCCTCGGTAGCAATAGTTTTACGCTAGTTGCTTTCATGAAATTTTCCACCCCAACCAGTGTATTAAAATTCATAATATGAATGTTGTCTGTGGAAATTTGGCTCACTTAATATTGCATACTCACACTTCTTTCTAACTGATATATATAAGGATATTTGATATAGACTTTGTTGTATTGATCATAAAATAATTTCACAGTCATCATCACTCTTCAATAAATTATTTTATGCTAAGGGAACAATTCAGGAGGGGACACCTTTAATTATATTTTTTCACTGGTCACGACCGTAAATAAAATAAAGGGTGCTATTAAAAGCATTATTCGCGCATATTTAATGTAGTAAAAGGGTAAAAGGTTTCACATTTTTACAGATTCAACAGCTTTACATAAAAATCGCCTTTTAAATGAAGCTTTCATTCAACACGTGATTTATCGGTAAAAATCTACAGATTTGGGAACGAATAAAACAAAACAAAAGCCAAAACAAAGTGAAATAAGTTATGAGCCGGTGTAAAATATATAGAGGGTTATTTTAGTCAAGGCACACTAAGCCAACATTATTTACATGAAACATAAATTCGGGATAGTATGAATATGAAACCTATAAAGAAATAAGAACGAAAACGCTAAACGAATTTGGGTGAATTGCCTCGTCTATATGATTTGATTTTCGGAATTAATAATTCAAATGGACAGAAATCGTCGTCTTATGGGGTCGAAGCGACCGGGCCCTCGTAGCGAAAAATAGATAATAAAATGTATTGAAATGGCAGCGGGCTGGCTTATCCGGTTGAAAGTCAATGAATATTTGATTTCAATTTTTTTTTCCAACGTCGCCGTGAAGTATTCACGCCATACCTAATTTGATTTTCGCCATTCCGGCCGTTCGCTAGGGCAGTTTGCATTCATATTCAGTATGAATACACGTTTGGGTTGCCTCTTGCCCGAGTTTGATACAAATAAACAGCGGATATTTTTACATTACTTACCAAATAGCTTGACCCAACTGATTACGTTCAGGGGATAATAACTGACGTCGCTATAAAGGCCATCACGGGCCTGCATTAGCGAGGTTACCTACTTGTAATTCATATAATAATTTCATTTATCAATATAGATAAGCTGATCGAAAAATACTTTTGCAAAGATAAATTGATATTTTCGATTCAGCCATCGAATTTTTCTTAGTTCCTTTCACATTTTTTCTAATTACAAAGTGGAGGGGACCGCAAATATCATCCAAATGACACGCAAAGGGCGTGGATGTTAAAAGACCGTTAGCTTCGAACAAGACATTTTATCTCTTGTAGTATTACTTTAACGCTGATTTTCGCTTGTTTCTGGCTGAAAGAGGATTCGTTTTTGCGAACTTGCATAAATGACGACGCAACGATATTCCACAGAGCCTAAATATTTGGGTCAACCTGTTTTTGTGTAATGAGAATTACAAAAGTAAATTTAACATTGCATTTTGTTGTAACCGCTTCAAGGGAACCTTTGTTAACAACAAAAGATGGTCGTCCTTGATACGATTTCGTGGATTTTGGTGGATTTTAATTAAAATCTTACGCGTTGTGAGGATAATGAAAACATCTGATTATATAAGTCCCTGTGCTTAGACGCACAGTTTATTTGTAAGCTCATGTTCAAATGGTCCTTGTAACCGAAATAATTTATGTTATCTTTGTTAATTTAATTAAAATATCTTACGTGCAGATGTGATGTTTGCTACATCATTGTTAAATTCTTGTGTATGTAAGATGAAGGTACAAACAGAAGAAAAAAAAAGAAACGAAAATGTTCATAAATGAGGCCCAAAGAGACGTAGATAATCTGTGACCTATCTATATACCAAGTACATACCAAGAAGGGCTCAAAGGTTATTTGCAAGAATAATGAGACTCTCGGATACAAAAGCTCTTCTATATACATTTTTATGTCAATAAGAATATCTTGAAGTCCTCTACAAAATTGAATAAATGGCAGTAGTTTATAAACTTAGCATTTTCCATTCTTGTTATATAAAAGCAATATTGGAAAAAGTGATTTTATTTTGTGCATAAAAAGTTGATTTGTGCAATTATAAAATGGTTTCCCTGTGCATGTTTTCATATCACTGCATGTGAAATAAATTAGTCGACAGGAAATATATTTATACGTAGCATGAGGGGTATTTTTCTTACTTCAATATTCTATGCGGGTTTACGTGTATTTATCCGACGATACGACAAACCGATGTAATGAGGCGAGACGTGCATGAAAAAATATTTTGTTTCCCTTGCGACATGCTAATTTAGATGGGGTTTGTATGTCGAGAGACTTATTTATTAAAAAGGTACTGTAATAATAGAAATAACCCGTGGATTCGTATTTCAACATGGCGTTTTATTAAACACTCATTTGATTAAATGTTTGTAAATTATTTAATAACAATTGCATCTAACTTTACTATATACGAATTTCGTCATTTTTATATATGAAAAGTTTTTTGAGTGTAGATGGACTATTCAATATTCCAAGTGTACATGACAAAATATGACTTACCTCTGTGCCTATTGGTCTGTTTGTCGAACATGAGCATTGCGTCTTCAATCTGAAACAAGCGAATAAACAAAATTAAAATCTTGCATGATTACGTTGAAAATAGTGAAAAACGTGTTTGTCGTGCGCGATTTGCGCCCCGCCCAAGCAATAAAACACTCCGGTGCTGTAATAACGAATAAGCACCGTACAGAGTAAACCACACGCTGGAAATAAACTTTGATAAGCGGGGGCGAGCAGGTAATAACGTATTCATAGAGAAATAAATGGAAAGTCGGCGGTTAGGACACGAACAATACACGCGAGCAGATGCGCTGTCACCACTCATCTAACCTGAACGGCATAAAATTTGGCCGCGTTCGTACGCTTTAAAAAACCCCGAATTGCATTGCAAAATTCACGATGTATATACGCGTATTAAACATTTAGTTTTGCGTAAGGTGCCCGAAGGACGTCCAAATTGTTCGCGTTAAAACAAGTGTTTGAAAAAAGTGGGCATACTTCGTTTGACAGGTGGCCTCCAGGGTTTTGTCTCGCAGTCGCTGTTTACCCCCAAGGGCGACATTACTCGCGGACCTCGACACACCCCTGATGATCGATGTCGAATACCCGTAACAGGTGACCTTTCCCTCAATTATTCTTACCTGTAGACGCGTTTGTTTAGTGGTGATTTGTTTGCGCGGGAATGCTAAGCTTTTATTTACGCGTGTGTACTGACAACCCTTTTTGCGGCGAACGAAAAATTTTCCGCAACATTTGATGAAATTGAGTTAGACCTCCTTGGGCTCGTTTCATTTATGTCGTATTAGTGTGTTTGAATATTCATAGTCTTGTGACGTAATGTATATACTGTATATATACACATTATAGTATGAATTGTTATTCTCCATAAAATATATCTATAAATCAAAAGCGAAATACTTCAATCAAATAGAGAAATCAATCACACAAATTGATTTCTTTCTTGTATTTCTGTAAATACTTAAGTATCGCTTTCAGCAGCTAAAACCTTTTGATACAAGTCGACATAAATCGTAATATTGGCAAATTTGTACCAATAAATATCTTGATTGAAACAGATAGCAATTTGCTAATTAAACGTTGATTTGTTTTCGAATCTCAAACTAAATTTGCCGACACAATTAGGTATGTATTTCAAAGCTAACGCGTAGAAACTAGATAT